>NW_010535448.1:0-8221 GCF_000687285.1 Phaethon lepturus
AACCTAGTGATTCTGTGATTCTGTGGTTTATTTCTTTCTAGTTACCTCCAGTTCTGTAAGTGTAATGTGTTTTCTCTGTT
Organism: Phaethon lepturus; assembly: GCF_000687285.1. Lineage (NCBI taxonomy): Eukaryota > Metazoa > Chordata > Aves > Phaethontiformes > Phaethontidae > Phaethon > Phaethon lepturus. The sequence continues at coordinate 81 of NW_010535448.1, forward strand.
CCTGTATTTAATCCAGCTGTCTGCATTACTTCTGTCTCACCAAACTTCTGTCAACTGCAAATTTCACCAGCATACGTTTTCTGTTGCTTTACAGATCATTTATCCTTACAACACTCCTCTGGAACAGAGCTGTTCCTTTCCCATCTTTGGAAATTCTTTGAAGGAATAGTAAGAAATACTATGGCTCATAAGCAAAGAAGAAACTTGATCCAGGCTTTATAGGACCTCTGCTGAATAACTCCGTGTTTTGCTTTGGAATAGGCATAGGATTAAGTCTCCTGAACTGGGGCTGCCTAGGCAAAATGGGCAGGATCAAATAGGAATCCAAATGGCTTAATCCTGTCAATGCTGATGTGCCTTTTGATATCTGGCATTCAGGTTTATAGAAAATGTTCTATTAGAAAGGTAAACACTTGTTTAAACACAGTGTCAAGATCTGAAGTTGACCTGGAACAAGGTTATTAAAACATATAAGATTTTTGTGGATCTACCTTATGTATCTCAATTTTTTGATGGAGCTGGGAAGAAATCATGATCGCTAAATTTGTAAGGGGCGTAATGCCTCAGGTGACTAACAGTGTACATCCACATTAATAAATAAGAAAGCTGAGATATCAACACTGGACGCCTGCTCATTTCCACTGTGTAGTTGTTAGCTCATTCCCTGGCTTTTTTTGAACTTTTCTAACTAGCTCTACCAAGGCCATGACTGAAAACTGTTCTCAAATAATTCTCTAGACATTACTCCTAAAATTCAGTAAGAATGAGACCACTTTAAATTGGCTCTTTTTGCCATGTACATGTTACATGTTATCGCAGAAAACTGTGCTCCCTCAGATACCTCAGCACATGCAACAAATGCTATCCAGTGCTCTGCTATGAAGCCTCCACTCTGATGGGCTGCTACACTGATCTCACATTATCTCAGAAAGTTTAAAAGGGAAAATAATTTTTAAAAAAATCATTCTGCCTTTGGGCTACCACAGAGGGCACAGAAGAGCTAGGGAGAACTGGTAAGTAATACGAATGCAGCCAGGTCATACCACTTAACTTCAGTGCCAGAGAAAAGGTCCTTGCTACTATTTTTTTTATCGTTATAGGTATAGCCATGTATTTCCACCCAAAACTACAGAGGTACTCTGAGAAAAAACCTATTCTTACCCACTTGGGCTATTTCCCCGGATGTTTGTGTGTTGACACCTCTCAGCAAGAGAGCATTCTCCTGTAGGGAATCTTAGTCTCATTTTGTAACCTTTTGGTAAATGGGGAGATAAGCTATCCACAAAATTTATTGTGTTTTCAAGGGTTGTTAGCAGCTCTCCAGAGTCTTTCTTGGATCTGTTTTGGGCTACTCCAGTGCTCTCCCTCTCTCCTGTTCTCTCATTCTCCATGACAAACCCATGAAAGCACATTTGGCCTGTTTCACTTTTGGAAAGAAAGATCTAAGGGACATGTCGTAGGCTCAGAACCATCCTAGTTAAACTCTTATTGAAGACAACAGGTAAATTCTCTTCAGTTTAAAATGGACAATTTATTTGGAAAGATAAATATCAAAGCATTTGTTGACTGAATGTATATGCATTTGACAATTGGTTTATGTATGTTCATTTTACGGGGGGGTGGACTAGATGACCTTTAAAGGTCCCTTCCAACCCAAACTATTCTATAATTCTATATAATACTTGTGCAGAATAAAACAATATAATAACAAACAGACTGCTTTTCCAACCAAAGATATAATGGAGATGCGAAGATACAGAGATACATGAGGATGTGAAGACTTCATTTTGATTTTACACAGGAGAGGAGGTTTGAGACATAGGCAGAGATACACCTACAAAATATTTTGCTGATGGCTTGTCTGTTCTCCTCGACCTCAGTTATATCTGATCTAACTCCAAAGAATAAACTACAATTTATACACTTCTGAAAGGCAGACTATATTAGCTCCAGCTCTGAAATACAGCTGCATACCTACCAGACCTCTAGTTTAGAGCTGGCACATGCCACAGGTCTGTAATTTCAAACACTTGAGAAAAAAGAAATTAACATTGGAAAATTAACATAGGGATTTGTTCCCCACAAAACTGACTTTGGGATTTTTTCAAGGCTATAAATATATCTGAGTAACTAAACCAGAGCCTGAAAAATAATCAGTCTTCAAAGCATGCCTATTCACTCCTTTCACAGGGGTATTAGAACTGATTCGACCTAGACATGTAATATGCATCAGGGTTTCTAGACAAAAGGTTGTATATATTCCAAGTTTTATTACAATGAACTAGCTGAATATGCTGAGAGTGCCATTGTAATTTTAATAAAATTAATGTAATTTGAATTGGTAAGCAGTTGCTGAGAGACAGCAGTTCCCACTCCTACCTGTGAAGGAAACCAGATCTGAACAGAACTTTGCAAGATATGTAAATGTGATAAAGACTTCATAAAAAAAAGTCTACGAATGAGCTGCAAACCAAGCAACAGAATGCTTGAATTACGTCTCTTCCCAGGCCTGATTTAAGCTAATTCTGAAAGAAGCTTCCCATAAAGAAAGTACATACTTTTTTAGATAGCAATACCAAAGTAAGTTAAATACTTGCAGTAGGCATTAGGCTTACCTTTAGTCAGTAAGCTCTCCGTTAATGGTATACTTACATGAATACTCTTTGTCTGGATCTAAAAGCCAAGGCACAGTTGTGATGGGGTGGATAGTTTGGACAGTGTGATTAATTGTACTTTGAGAAAATTGTATTCAAAGTAATAAAGGTAAATCTAGACTGTAAAGGAAGGGTGCTTTAAGAGACCAGAAAGAAAGGATGCATTGCCAGCCAATGTAACAGAAAAAATATGACAGATGAGATGACAGGCTAGGCAGAGGTAGAAGTTTGCAAAAAGGAGATGGAGAAAGGAGAGAGGGCTTCTTGAGTAACAGGAAATTATACAGCTGTAGGAAATGGTCCCTTTAAATTCTTCTTTTTCCTGCCTGTATTATTCTCAAATGGACATGGCAGGAGGGAAAGTTACTCTGAAAGAGGTAGAAAGTGTTCCTCAAGGCCTTAAATGAGGAGAATGATCTTGGACTGGTGGTAAGAGAGGTGATACAGAAGTCAGAAGCTGTTTGAAAAAGCAAGCATTTCTTATCCTGAGATCCTGTGCCTAAGTCACCAAGGCCAAGAGACTGCTTGAAGCAGGAGGGTGGGAGCTCCTCTGGAAGAGAGGAATACCTCTACTGCTTGGCAAGGAAGAAATCTAGGACAAAGAAAGATACAGGGAGCAAGAAAGAGACTAGCTTTGCAGTCAAGTATGAAGCCACTTGCTGTAAAAAAGGCCCCAGCTCCCCAGCTCCTAGGTCCATGAAATAACTCCAGAGCTACTGAGCCACGTTCTCTTCTTCTGCCTGGCTCCCATCCTGTGGAAGTTGGTTTTTTTTTGAACTTCAGCATAATGTCAGCAGGAGAGGTTTGCTGTTTACTGAGAAACAGCTGCAGGTTTGGTAATTGTGGTTCTCCCTGGTAGATAAAAGATGTTGGGATGCACCTCCTCGTCTGGATAAGAGCCTAGGGCATGCTTTTCCCATCAGCAGACTACAGGGACTGTTGATTTAGAGTGGAAGTCTGGGGAAGCTGCACTGAAAAGGAGAAAAAATATGGACACTGTATTATAAAACAAAACAAAACCAGTGACATCTTCTAGCAAATGGTAGCTAAGATCCTTAACGTATCTAACTCCAGACAAACAGAGCTCGGCATCTATTTCACTGCCAAGACCAGCATCAATGTAGATGTACCTTTGGACAACAACCTACAATCTGTGAACATTGGTCAGATTTAGCAGCTTTTCTATGACCCAGTATGGAGACACCATTGTTCTCCACAAATAATTCTGCTTTCCTCATCGGTTTCCATGGTGTAGTTTCAGCTGCTCCTCACACGGGTCTCCTGAAAGTTGGGAATCTCATTCAGAAAGGGTTATCTCTCCCTCTAATGCAGGACAGGAGTTTCTGCTCAGGGATTAGGGCACCTAAAGGTTGGGTGAAATATCTATGTCACTTTGTCTCACAAAGGCATTTTAACAATAAATTTAGTAATGACTGTGAGATGCTTGGGTAATTCGGAAGCAGAAACTCTCTAGGTGTTTTTAATAGGTGTGTTTTAAAGTGCAAATGCTGTTCCAATCCCTTTAGGACTCACACCTCCCGCAGCCCAATTCCCAGTGCAGTAAGTCAGGAAACAGACTATGCAGCTCAATAGCCCTGGCATTGCTTCCCCTCATCAGCGGATGGCACGGCTCCTACCAAACTGGACCAACTCTCTTTGGAGGCTCTGGGACAATGCCATGTCTGTTTGGGGACAAAGCCACTTCCATAACACTTTTCTCTGAACAGAACAAACCTCCATAAAACTTGCTACCAGAGTGACACCTGGACCCACTCGTTTTGTTTCCATGTATTGCTGCTGTTACATTTATTTTAATCTCCTGTGGCTCCTTGTATTTGCACAGTAACTGGTGCCATTATTGCTGAGCTGTGTAATTACACAGTGGATCTCTCAGTAGCACTAAATGTATAATTATGAAGTTCTCAAACTAGAAGGACAAAACAACTGTTCAGTGTTTGCAGCCAACGTAGTTTTACTGTATGCTCTTTCCATACCACTTAGTTTGCTGCCTACTTAACTTTCCATGAAGTGTAATTAGGTTCTGGGTAGGGTTCGAAGACACATGGAGTATAATATATTAACTGCACTTCTTATTCATAAAGTAACAAAGACTCTGCATCAAGTATAATGCCAACAGTTTCCCTTGGAAATAGCACAAATAATTTGTCACTGCTCATTACACTCACACTACTATACCACTGCTGGCTTTTGAAAAGACAGTTTCTAAAATTATCCAGAAGAGCTGATTACTGGTTTTGGTATTGTAACATTTAAATGGAGCAAAACAATTCAAGATCTATGCATTTAACCCAAGCAAATAGAAGTGTTTTGTTTTTGCATTTGTCTTTCTGGCATGTATGGATTGTTTTCTTTCTTTCTGAAGGATACCCAGTGGAATACAGAGAGCAGAGAGCCAGTGCAAGGCCTCTGTTTAAGTGGGGTACAGACATTTGTCTTTTGAACAGAAAGCAGTCTCATCTGAGCCTTTTAGCAATGACAGGAATATTAGCTCTCTGAAAGCAGAGACAGCAACAGGGGTTAGGCTGCATTGCATGAGAGGCTTTCACAAACTCACTGAGATTTCTCTGTCTGAAGGGGCAAGATGGACCAGAAGTAATAAAACAACTTCTCCAAGGTCACACACAACAACCTTGTAGCAGAAAAAGGAATAGAAGTGAGATTTCCTAAATGCTGAGCTAGCACCAGGTCCACTTGGACATGCTACTTAACCTCCACGTAGCCCCTCTAGCCCACCACAAACTCGTTAGGACCTCTTGCCAAAAGAAGTGTGTGTTCCTGTGAATCTGGCTCGATTCAGCAAACACTGGACATTTTGATGCTTCCTTTGGAGACACAGCCAGCTACTCTCCATGCACAGTGTTTGCACTCAGCAGGGCTGGAAGGGGGAACTGGTGCAGACCCCATTTGCACACTCACAAGACTGGGGGAGATGATTCACAAGTCACTTGTGGTTTGTCTGAATGGTAGGAATGTTCCTTATAACTGAAATCATAACTCTTCCCTCCCAAAAAACATTTCTGGCTGGGATGGCTCAGGATTCACTCCCCTCCTGTTTCTCCTTAGTGTATAAGAGACTTCATATACTGCCTTATCCTGGGAGCAGATCAGAGGACAAATTGTAATGGAGAGACTTATTTCTTGCAATTTTGGAACAGAGAATGATCTGTTTAAGATATGTCACCTCTCCCTCTCTTACGTTCCCAAGTGTGAAGGGCTGACTGGAGCCAGGGCTCTTGCAGCTCTGTAGCAGATGCCATAGGTGGGTTTCCCTTTTCCTCCTCCTTGACCTTGGAGCCACAGACTCCACTGAGAAGAGAAGCAGAAGGACTTTCTTGCATATCTGAACAGAGATGGGAATTATTATCCCAGTGAACTCACAAATAAAAATGAGTTACACAAGACTGGATCTTCAGTGTCCAGTCCCAGTTCCATCCATTTGCTATTCTGACATGAAATAAACTGTCTGCTGAAATCTGGTCCTCTATTACACAAGTATCATCCCAACATTAGCAAACCCGCAGGAGACTTGGGGAAAAGGCAATTGACTTTGAAGTGATCTTTTCTAGTACAGAGAGAAATGCTTTGATGGACTCTTCTGAGTTACCTGGTACAGCTCCACTCCAGGTTTCCCCAGCTGCAGTGTCTGCCTTTGCTTTATTAAATCACTTCACAATTTTGGAAGAAATTGCTGTTATATGAAGACATCTCATTTGAAAATTACTATCCTAAACAATAATCTTTAGTTTTCAAAGCTGTCAGTCTCCTCCATTCCATATGTGATAGGCACAAGAAAAGATAAAAAAGTAGGGTTTAGATCCTGCTTTCTAATACTTTGCTTCAGAGACAGTATTTTTCATGTTGTGCTTGTTTTCCCTCTTTCTTATCTCTTTTTTTTCTTAAAAAATATCTTTTCACTTTAAGAACATGAATCCTTCTCTCTTTTTCCCATTGTTGCTTGTCAATTGAGCACTCACCCAAACAGACTCAATGTGGTAGTAGTTCTCTTTAGTAAATCCATGTTTCTCTTGAACTGAACTACCATTCCCTTATTTAAAGATTTAAAGAATTTAATTTCAATTTGGCTAAGACAAGTTGATGACATGCTAAACAGAGGCATACTGCAACTCTCCCCAAAGCTGCAGGAAATTCAGATAAAATACAGCAACTTCTCATTTTAAAAATCTTCTCATAACAATAATTTTTGATTCTGATAAAGAGAAAAAGACGCTTAATTAACTCTCTGCTTACCTGTCTTCCATCACATTCAAGTATATTGTGTAGGACTCTACAGCTTTATATACTGCAGCACAGTCTCATCAATAGTGATTACAGTTCCTTGCCTGTCTTCAGTATCTTTGTTCAGCAGTAGATCTGAAACACAAAGCTGAAACAGCTACCAGCAACGGCACATGAGGACAAAAGAACAGCATGAAAGCCTTAAGTAAGCTTCAATACCACAACAATACTTCTCAACAGCATGGCCTATCAATAAGAAGCTCTTAAAATGCAATTTAGAATGCTAAATAATAGCCTTATCCCCACCAGCAACACATATCACACTGAACTGAAACAACTGCTAACTTCAATAGCTTCTAATTAGAGATGATTGACTTTTTGCATTAAAACCACTTTTATTTTAATAGGAGACTAATCGTTTTCTTCCAAAAAGTGTTTTCTTTACATACGTCTTTGGTTTTCAAAATAGCCCCCATTCCAAACCTAAACTCAAAGTCCTTTTCTTCCAAGGGTCAAATTTTCTTTGAAAAGTAAAAATTTCTAACAGTCAATTTTAAATTATAATTTTCTGTAAGAAAGTCGTGTCCAAATTGTATTACCCATTTCTGTGTATCCTTGTTCTGAGGCAAGAGTTCCTTGTCTCTGGTTATTAATTCCTTCCCAGGCATCTGAATTTCACATCCTCTATGAAATGATTGCTGTTGTTAAAGCAGTGTGTAGTGGGTTTTGCACTACAAACTGCATCCTCTCATAGAGTTTGGCCTCACTACTGAAGATTTATCTGCTTACTTAATTGTATGAGGTATGGCAAGTTCCATTTCCATCAAATTTCACAGAAATATTTTCAGTACTGTAACTTAAGGTGGGATTTCATACCAGCCTGTTAAGCTAATGGGGAAGTGATGACAGTATTTCAGAAGGAATTTAATAACAGGCAAAAGAAATCCTGAAGAACGCTAGTCAAGTGATGCTTGATACAAGAATCTTTTTTGGGTAAAGACTGAAAGATATTTAAAAAAGAAAGGACATATAACAAAGCAGCAGAATCTGTACTCCCAACTACCCCAGGTTAAAGGACTTTTCTAGCAACACTTAACATATCTTGTCCTGAGATGGTGTCTCCACCTTCCAAGTATTTCCATTATACATCCTTTGCTAGGTTAAATGTTTCAAGGGAAGATTAATCTTCAGGTTTCATGGCACAAAATAATCCCTGCCAGGCAGCAGGAA
>NW_010535448.1:8252-11854 GCF_000687285.1 Phaethon lepturus
AGATGACAGATATGCATTCAGTTGCCTTGCTGGCTAGAAAAGGCTTACTGAAGGAACCATGTTTCCTGCTTAGTATGCTGAATATACGGCTGTCTCGCCATGAGATACAGAGGAAAACTGCTACCATTGCAGAACTTCTTCAGTGGAAAAAAAAAAAATCAGCAAACAGAAACTGAGCCTTGTGAAATGCAAGGTCATTGTAGACTGGAAAAAATATTTTGCCTTGAAGCCTGGCTTACTATTTGCTTTTCATTTAAGAAAAAAAAAAGCCATAAGGCTCATAATCCCATTTCCTATTTAATAGATAAAGATTACAGGTACAGAAAATTCAGAGTACCTTTAGTTGCGTTGTAGACTAATTCTAAATTGCATGTGTCCTGGTTCAGTGTCTAGTACCTTGGTTCCTCTCAGGAATCTCCCCAAAAGATTAATGTCCTTGACCACAACTGGAGGAGAGGGTTGAGAGGGGAGAAGGACAAGGAGATTCCAGTTAGTCTCTTCAATGCTAGAGATTCTCTTTCTCTCTTCAGTAAGAGCAAAAATCTATTCCCAAACATACGCTGAAAACCAAATCAGACATGGGATATGATATTTATTTATCTGCTACTTAAGGACTGACAGTATGGGAGGTGGATTCTTTTTATAGTCCTTAGTGAACAAGAATTCTGCAATCCAATCCTCCCCTTGTGTCTCCCACAACTACCATCATCATAGAGAGAACAACAGTAGTCATTGGTCTTCAGATCCCACACTGTGTTTCTATTCAGAAAAAAAAAGGAAATCAAAGGTTATAGTAAAACTTAGATAAGAGATACTGTTTTTTACATCCAGAGCCCACAGGCGTCCAGGAAACACAGCGGAAAGGGTAATCGTCTCTCACCGGGTCAGCAGACTTGTTTACTGGTCAGGGAAAGTTTAGACTGCTTCAACAGGGTTGTAAATGACACAAAATCATTTGTGAACAATATTATCCTGTGGGGACATATCTACCAGTCAAAAACATCTATCATAGAATGACAGGTCAAGTCAACAAAACTTGTGAAGGAGAGATCATCATGAATATAGAGTACAACTGTAGCAAGTTGCACTGCTGTTTTGACTGCTGTTGCACGCTCACACATCTCTCCCATGTCTACCCCATCAGCCCTGGTGCCTCAGTCATCTCCCACATGGGAATTCTGTGATGTTCGGTGCTCTACAAAGAGCAAAACTGCTCCCTTTGGCCCAGAAAACTTGTTATTTTATTGCACGATTTCTGTTCTCTCCAAACTTAGTGATAGACCTTCCCCTGGCTTTGCTCAGGTTGCAGTAGATCTCAAGCCATGCAGGATCTCAGGACATATAGTCAGGAGGAAGATCTAGTTCTTTAAACTTGACTTGCTATTCTTAAACTGATCTAAGGCAAACTGATGCCAAAATGGCTTCCTGCTGCCTGCCACTCACCTTAGTCATGCAGTCTTGACTTCTCCCTTGGGCTGGCACTGATTTGGCTGCATGGTGAGTGCGGGATGTCATGAACACCCAAGGGATCATTTTCCATTAGATCAGCAAGCTCTTTGCCTCACCCCTCAGCTGCATAATCCCCAACATAAAACAGCATAGCAGCAGGACCACAATCCGGCTGGGAATGTGGGAAAGAAGTGGGAAAAGTAGGAGTGAGCCGGACTCCTTCATCAGTAGCACAGTGGAATCACATAAAGCATAACATGAAGCCACAGTTCTGGTCTCAACCTGTCAAAGCAGATCGGAAAGTGTTTAACCACCTTGGTACTCCTGGTATCTAGGGCTTGCTTTACCTCCACTGTGAGATAGTGTAATCCCTAGGCAGAACTAATTATGTTCATCTGATTGTAGTAGATGTGATCTATCCTATCAACATCTACCTTTTAGCACAGCCTCTCATACTGGGATCCCAGAAATGCATCACAGTTTTTACATTGACTGACCCAGAGTCCCTTTCCAGGGGGAGCATTGTAGCAATTTAAGGAGAAAAAAAGGTTCTGACTGTATGCTCATGTTTTTAAAAATCTTTTCTCTCCTGAAGCAGTAAAATTCTGGGGAACAACATTTATATGTTATTTAGGAGTCAAACACGTATTGAACTCAGTATGAGTTAGACTGTGTACGTAATTTTAAAAACTGGTCCCATGAACATGTATAGGGGCAAGAACTGTAGCTGTAAGGCCAATGGATAAGCATAACAGCAAAAAGCAGCAGGCAGGAAAAGAAAGAAAAAGCTAGGATTTTATTTTTGGTGTCTCAGTAACAGAGGGGAAACAAGTCGTGCACAAAATCTGTTCGGTTTAAAAATTTTATTTGACAATATTTGTGGCATCACTTTTCAAAGAGAACAAGTAATAAAAAATTGAGGAAATTTAATAGCTTTTATAGGTATTAAAATTGGGAGCTATTAATTATGTCTAAATGTGCCTGAGTAAATGTTCTCCTTAAGCTAAAGAAGGCTTGCAGTGCTAGGGTATAAAGGTCATTGGGGAAAGAACTAAGAATTCTCTTGTGAGCAACAAGGTCCTTGAGTAATCCCATATGCTACATGAACCGCTGCTAAATATGAGAAATAACCAAAGAACAGGTGCTATTGCTGGAAGCGTGAGGTTTGGATGAAACAGTTGGAAGCTCTATTAACTGCAACAGAACAGATGCAGCCGGGCAGAGTGCCTGGCTGAGCAGGAACAAGATCACAGAATTACAGAATGGCGGAGGTGGGAAGGGACCTCCTGAGATCATCTAGTCCAGACCCTTGCTCAAAGAAGGGTCAGAGAGAGCAGGCTGGTCAGGGCTGCATCCATTTGGGCTTTGAATACCTGAAGGATGAGGACTCTGAAACATCTCTGAGGAACTTGTTCAGGTTCCTTACAGGAAAAAGAAACACAGCACCTTATTTTTAAATTGAATTTCTTGTATTTCAGTCTGTGCCCATTGCCTTTTGTCTTCTCATTGTCTTCTCGTCTTCTCATAGAAGATATCTTCTCACTGAGGATAGTCTGGTTCCATGTTCTTTACTCCCCTCCCTCAAGTGTGAGTACTCCTGCCACCATTCTTGAGCTTGGAAGAGGTGATCCTTGAAAATCAAGCAGCTCTCCTTGACCCTGCTTCTCTTCAAGACTGCCTCCCAGGGAAGAGCTCCCTGAAAAGGCCAAAGACTGCTCCCTTCAAGTCCAGGTCTATGATCCTGGTGTTTGCTCTGCTCATCCCTCTCAGGGTCCTGAACTCCACCATTGCAAGATCACTGCATCTGTGGTGGATTGACCTTGGCTAGAAGTCAGGTGCCCATCAAAGCTGCTCTATCACTCCCCCTCCTCAGCTGGACAGGGGAGAGAAAAATATAATGAGAAACTTATGGGTTGAGATAAAGACAGGGAGAGATCAATCAGTAACTACGGTGATGGGCAAAAGAGACTCAACTTGGGGAAATCAGTTTAATTTATTGCCAATCAAAATCAAAGCGGGATAATGAGAACTATAAACTAATTCTAAAACCCCTTCCCCCCACCTCTCCCTTCTTCCTGGGCTTAACTTCACTCCCCATTTTCTCTACCTCCTTCCTGGAGTGGCACAGGAGGATGGGGAATGGGGGTTGTGGT
>NW_010535449.1:0-28560 GCF_000687285.1 Phaethon lepturus
TGAGGGAGCACTCGATCCCCTCATCACAGAACACTCATCCACACAGATAAAGATATTAAGCAAGAGTGGCCCCAAAACTGAGCCCTGGACAACACCACTTGGTGACCGGCCGCCAACTGGATTTAACTCCATTCACCATGACTCTCTGAGCTTGGCTGTCCAGCCAGTTCTTTACGCAGTGAAGAGTAAACCTGTCTAAGCCACGAGCCGCCAGTTTCTGCAGGAGAATGCTGTGGGAGATGGTATCAAAGGCTTTTGTAAAGTCCAGGTAGACAACATCCACAGCCTTTCCCTCATCTACTAGGCGGGTCACCTGGTCATAGAAGGAGATCAGGTTGGTCAAGCAAGCCCTGCCTTTCATGAACCCATGCTGGCTGGGCCTGATCCTTGGTGACAATGTTCCCCCCTGCATCCAGTAAGAGATGGAGATTCACCTTGGCTCTCTTTTTGTTGTTAATATATTTGTAAAAACATTTTTTGCTATCCCTTACGACTGTGGCCAGACTGAGTTCTAGGTGGGTTTTTGCCTTTCTAATTTTGTCTCTGCTTGACCTAACAAGATACTTGTACTCTTCTTGAGTGGCCTTCCCCTTCTTCCAGAGGTGATAAACTCTCTTTTTTCCTGACTTCCAGCAAAAGCTCCCTGTTCAGCCAGGCCGGTCGTCTTCCCTGCCAGCTTGTCTTATGGCACATGGGGACTGCCTGCTCCTGCACCTTTAAGAATTCCTTCTTGAAGAATGTCCAGCCTTCCTGGACAATCTTCTTCATTCCCTCCCATGAGGTATTTATTTTTACACATGGGTAAAATCCCCCTGAGTCCTATCTTCTTCAGGCTGAGCAGTCTCCGCTCTCTCAGCCTCTCCTCATATGTGAGATGCTCCAGTCCCTGAATCAACTTTGTGGCTCTTTCCTAGACACTCCACTAAGGCCATGCCTCTCTTGAACTGGGGAAATGAGTGGTGGTTCTTCTGAGCTGGCACAGAAAGGACAAGCAAGATGGACACAGGCCTGAGACTGCTTAGGAAGCCCAAAGACAAAAGATCTGGATGTGGTTGTGGACAGCCTAATCAAGCTGATAGTCATCACTACTAGTCATGAACGTGCAATCCCAGATCCAGAAGAACAGAAGCTACATCAAAGTTACATGACAAATACTATTTTAACATCAAACCAGGTAGAATCTGGTTTATACAGTTTATACTGTGTCAGAAATTTGTCTGAGGTAGCTGCAGCATGTTTAATTAAATCCCGAATTGTCTGCAACAGTGTTTGCATTTGACACTGTAATACATACAGTATTGACTGAGAAGTTTATTCATTTTTATGATTTGCTTTTCCAGTCTTCCAGCAAGATACTCTGGAAGTGGAGAGTTTTCATAAAAGCAAGAAATACCTTAACATATAAGACATGCCAGATCATCTAACAAAAATAATATAATAATTTTGGTTAAAAAATCCCCTGTCTATATATATTTCAAATGTCCAGATGGAAATTGGTGATGAGTGGTGTCCCTCAGGGGTCTGTATTGGGACCAGTGCTTTTTAATATCTTCATCAGTGACACAGACAGTGGGATGGAGTGCACCCTCAGCAAGTTTGCAGATGACACCAAGCGGAGTGGGGTGGTTGACACACCTGAGGGACAGGATGCCAGTTGACACATCAGAGGGACCTGGACAAGCTCAAGGAATGGGCACATGTGAACCTCATGAGGTACAACAATGTCAAGTGCAGGGTCCTGCATCTGGGTCAGGGCAACCACGGGCTGGGGGATGAGGCGATTGAGAGCACCCCTGCCGAGAAGGACTTGGAGGTACTGGCAAATGAAAAGCTGGACATGAGCTGGCAATGTGCGCTCGCAGCCCTGAAGGCCAAGCGTATCCTGGGCTGCATCCAAAGCAGCATGGCCAGCAGGTCGAGGGAGGGGATTCTGGCCCTCTACTCTGCTCTGGTGAGACCCCACCTGGAGTCCTGGGTCCAGCTCTGGAGCCCTCAGCAGAGGAAAGACATGGACCTGTTAGGGTGGATCCAGAGGAGGCCACAAAAATGGTCAGAGGGATGGAACAGCTCTCCTGTGAGGACAGGCTGAGAGAGTTGTGGTTGTTCAGCCTGGAGAAGAGAAGGGTCCCCTTATTGCAGCCTTCCAGAACTTAAAGGGAGCTTCTAAGAAAGATGGGGACAGACCTTTTAGCAGGGCCTGTTGCCATAGGACAAAGGGTAATGGTTTTACACTAGAAAAGAGATATTTAGACTAGATCTAAGGAAGACATTTTTCACAATGCAGCTGGTAAACCACTGGACCAGGTTGCCCAGAGAGGTGGTAGATGCCCCATCCCATTCCAGGTCAGGTCAGGTTAGATGGGGCTCAGAGCAACCTCCTCTAGTTGAAGATGTCCCTGCTCATTGCAGGGGGGTTTGGACTAGATGACCTTAAAGGGTCCCTTTCAATCCAAAGATACTATGATTCTATGATATATCAAAAAAACCAGACTATGTATGTCATACATGTCCAGCATGAAACTGTGGACATACAAGAAAAATCCTGCAATACTGTATAAATTGTTCAAAGAAGTATTAGAAGAAAACCATCCTTTAAGTCAATCACATGAAGTTCGCAATTAGCATAGCTCTGCAGGAATGATTCCCTTTGCAGATATCTCGTATGTCTCAGCACTAGCTGATACTTCAGTCAAAATAAATCCACTTTGTTTCTCTGTTTACACTGCTAGGGAGTTTTGGTTAAACCAAAACCTTTCCATAAATTGCACTGTTTTGTATACAAGGTACAGAAATATTTGTGTTTTGATTAGTAGCTTCTCCATTAATAGTTTGTTTCCTTTTCTTGGAGATAGCTGGTTTGCTTTGAATAAAACAAACATTGATTATAAGGGAACAACTCTCAAACTTGCTGGGGCAGACTTGCTCCAAAAACCACTTAGGGAGTGCAAAAACAGAAAAAGGAAAAGCCACCCTCGTGCTTTCTTGAGAGGTGAGATATTGAAGTTCAAATCCTTGTTCTAAATCATGAGAAAGAGAGAATTAAGCCTGCTGATGAGTGTCTCAGGCATGTGCTCAGACTATACAGCAGACATATCTCTCTCCATTTTTTTTGTTTGTTTTCCTGCTAGACCAGGTCTCACGGGTATGTTCAAAGAGTGCCCACCACGCAGGACAGGTGCCACGTGCACGCCAGGCAAAGGAACACACCCTCAGCTCTTGCAAAGCTCAGCCTGCATGCACAAAATCGGGATTTAGCCATGTGGGGAATTCTGAAGTCTCAAGGGTTAGATTGCAGCTGTGGAAGGCATGGCAGGTTTAAATTTTGGATGTAAGCACCTGAAAGTGGAAGGAGGATTTTCTGTCACTAATTCATCCTGTGGGGTCACGGGACAAATGATGTAAGAGTTACCAAAGATATTCCCCAAACACTGTGATCCCACTGCCTGGCTGAAGAAAGATGGATGAATACTGGCTGTTCTTACACATTTCTGCCTGTTAAACTAACACAACCTAGTGTGTTAAATAACACAACTCTTCGTTCTGATTTCTTTCTCTATCCATAGTGTTATGGTTGAAAGCAAAAATTAAAAATGAAGAAATCATCATAATCTAAGTCTTAGGGGGTCTGAGTAAATGTCGTGGAAAACCTCCCATAGACTTGATGCCAGACATAAAAGTATAGTTAGCTACGCTGTTCACTTGAAAGCCAGAGAGGCAATTTTGGGAATGTCCTCCAGGACAATATTGCTGTAGCATCTATGGCAGGTTCATACTTTTTTATATTTACAGTGCAATCCTAACATTGCTATAGGTTGGGGAATTTTAAGACACAGATTAAATCTGCGCTGCAAGTGTAATTGCAAGGGTAAGCCAGCAGACAGGTAGTAGAGAAGAGCCAGCAGTTTGGGCTTCACCGCAGGCTGTGCAACCCAGCTGAGGACACTGAGACCTTTCTGAGATTCTTCATCTGTGCTAAGTCTTACAACGTAGCATCCTCATTGCTACTGGTATCTAGATCAGGTAAATTCAGGCTGGCATGGATACACCCTCATGCAATGGTCACACCTCTGTTTTGTGGAGGACATTCTTAGCTCTGTGAATGCTTTACATTGTCCAAGCCCTGTTCACATACAGCTATTTACAAAAATTTTTATGGGAAGATCAGGTGGATCTAAAGAATAGGCTTAAGCACCTAATTCTTCAGTGAACTTTGTACCTTCTCCATTCGTCAGTTTGACAGATGCCTCTGGGAAGGGGCTTGTGGAAAGATCCTGAAAGCAGGTCTGGGGTTGGAAACTGCTAACGCAACAGCTACACTTCTTGTTTGATATTCCAGGCCATTTGACAGCATCAAGACACATGAGCCACCTATAGTGCTTGGAACAACTGTGATCTGTAATTTTTATCCTCATTTTAGATCAATCTAGCAATAATAAACTGATTCTTATGGTTCCTGGCAGGCTGCCCCAGTATGAGAAGTATTCTCTCCCTTGTTTAAACTAAGGATCATTCAGCCAGACCTCTCCTCTAGCTCTGGGAGGTTTGGACTGTGGTGACTTCTTGCTCTTGGCCATCCCTATATCATGTTATTTATTTGTGGCATATTGTATAAGAGCTCCTATGCAAATCCTAGCTTGGAGCCTTTGTCTGAAGGATATCGAGACCTGCAGTGTGCCGTTCGCCCAGTGTCAAGCCTGCTTTGGTGTTACTTAATAAATCAGCCTTCCAAACACAAGAGAAAAAATATAAGTATGTTGGAAATTTAAAATTGGATCTTTTCTGTCATTCTTCTCTCATCACAAATAAACCAAAAAGAAAAGAAAGACATTTGTGGTACTAGAAGCCTTTGGATTGTTATAAGTACTAACCAAAACCTCCAACAATCTGCCAACCAGACTACTTTCTTCAAGCTTATTATTCCATTTCTGTTTCTGCCATTTAACTCCTCAACTGTAATATTTCCATGCAAACAGCATGGTGTGCCCAAAATATCTTATCTTACATTAGAAAGAAAACAAATTTTTTCAGGGAGGACACTGTATCTCTTTTCCCCCATATGGCTGCAACTGTGCAAACCCAAAATGGTTTCTCTCTTGGCAGGCAGGTGGGATTCCTAATGAGCCAACACACAGAAAACAGATAAAATTAAGAGACAAAGACCAGAGCCTATTTTATCCTCTTTCTTTTCCCATCATGCCTTGTCCAGCTCTTACATCCCCATTATTACCACTAACTAAAGCTGACAGTTATTGAGAAATTACGTTTCAAACAATGTTGTTGGCTGATCAGCCCCATACGTTGATGCAAATTTAAGATTTCTCCCCCATATTCATGGCTATCAACAATTTTTATTTCGTCCGTATCTCTGCTCTAATTTCCTCCTAACTTTGCCTAGTACTTTTTGTTTCTTCTTATCTGACAACTTCTTTTCTCCCTCTTTTCCAATAACATGCTTCATGTCCTTTCACACTGTCTTTGTACCTTCCCCAGGCTTCTCCTCCAGTTGCTACGTCCTGTTTGTTTGGACATCCCTTTCAAATACCCTTCTGGAGTGGAGGCTTCCCCATGCCTTCCCTTCACATCCTTTATCTTTGCTCCCTCATACGAGTCCATAACAACTCCTCAGTTCAAGAATGATACAGCTGGAAAAACCCATGGGGGGAAATACTGCATCTCAGATTCCCCATTGCTCTGGAACCAGCGATTTTGCGTTGATACATCCTGCACAAATTGATGGGTACTGTTAGTTAAATAGAGGGATCCTGACAGCTGATACATACTCTTTTATATCCTATTTACTTTTCTCACAAGTGTAGAGTTAACACATAGAGGGGGTGAAAGAGAGGAAGGTTGTGTTGGCTCTCCTTGTGGGATCACCTCAGAACCTGTAGAGCAAATACAGATAAAGAGAACTTGGTGGGGTATTTGTATATGTGGGCTTAAACTACCACAACGTATACCTCTTTGTGGCACCGTCTGCCTACATGTTCAGCAGTCCCACTGAGTCTGGCTCTATACATGAGTAAAGCACATATATGATAGCCCATTCATAATGTTTAATATATAATTTTGCTTATTTTTTTCCCCAGGAAAATTTTTTAGTATTTTATCAGCTTTCAGTTCTGCTGACTTCTAACAAGCCTTTTTGGGGAATCTTTTTTTTTCTGAGCTGGTTTTGGTGGTGAGTAGGAGTGAAGAAAGAAATTCAATAAGCCTGCAGGCAATTGCTGTACTGGCAGTGTGCATTGCTTTTCATTTTGGAATTAGCATGAAGGCCCTCCAAGTAACACAAGCTCTCCTTTTTGACAGAATTGACAGATAAATTATATAACAAGATGCAGTCGGATAGTTTTTTTGGGGGGATGAGGATTGAGTGAAGTCAAAACGGAAAGCTCGTTTCACATCAGGGGTATTCCTTCCATGTACTATTAAAATAAATCACCTTTGATCCAAAAGGCTCCTATGGCACTTCACAAAATGTAGCCAGGATTTGAAATGACGTGGCTGTCTAAATTAGGTTCCTCAATCTACAGTGGGACATACCAGCAAGAACTCAACAATCACAAGTGTTTGTCTCACAAATTCTATTTACTTGGCAGGGCAGGGTGCTGCAAATTATTAGTACCTTTGAGCTGTGCAAGTAATTTTAGCTGAAACTGTATATTCTTTGAAAACACTGATTGACTTTATACAAGAACTTAATAACTAACCATATTGAAAGCCAAAATAGATGAGTGTCCTTGTTTCTTCTAACAATTTGAACCTCCTGGAGTCCCACAGAAATTCCCTGACATTTCCCATTCTTGGTAACACTTGCTTTATATTCAAATCATACAACACATTAGACTATATTTTTCATACTAATAACTTCCAATAAATGTTTTTAAAGCTTTCAAAGCTGTCTGCCCCGAGTGAGTTTCAGATCTTTCAGGAAGACGTGTAAGGCAGTATGAAGTGAGGAATGGAGAAGAAAAGAAGTTGAAATAAGCTTTTTCCTACATACACTGTAAGAAAGAAGAAGTAAGGAAGTAAGAAACTAACACTGTAAGAAAGGCATGGCATTAAACAAATAGTCCCTAGTTAGGTCAAAAACAAGGCTACAAAAAAGAAATAAACGGGTTGCTCATCATTCTATACACTGCTCAAAACTCAAAATTTCCTGTATTACAAACAAAAATTCTTTGTTCTTTTCCAAAAACCATTAGGAAAGTGGTTTATACATAAAGAAAATTATACAACACAAGGTTCATATAAGAGGGAAGGATGAACTACAGTTCCATGTAGTTTAAGATTAACTCTTATTGTCTAAATGTCATCACCTTCTTGCCTCCTCAAAAATACATCAATTTGGCATCATAAATGGGGCTATAAGAAAGATGGGGACAGACTTTTTAGCAGGGCTTGTAGTGATAGGACAAGGGGCAGTGGTTTTAAACTAAAAGAGTGTAGATTTAGACTAGACATAAGGATGACATTTTTACCAGTGAAGGTGGTGAACCACTGGCACAGGTTGCCCAAAGAGATGGTAGATGCCCCATCCTTTGAAACATTCAAGGTCAGGTTGGACGGGGCTCTGAGCAATCTGGTCTAGCTGGAGATGTCCCTGCTCACTGGTGGGGAGGTTGGACTGGATGACCATTAAAGGTCCCTTCCAACCCAAACTATTCTATGATTCTATGGTCAGGGGAAGAAAAATGCTCCTTAAAGCAGTAGAAATAGGGGGAAAAAAACCCCAAATTAAGTATCACCTGAACAATTATTATCAAATAATACGTTGCATTTCCGTGGCCTCTACTGTACAAGGATATGAAAACATAATGAAATAATGGAATTAATTAATATCCTAATAGTCCAAAAAGGTACTTTAACTTTTAATTCCTAAGTGCAGACACAAAAACATGTTTTTTTTCTGTGAGATTCAACAAGAAATATGTGTCCAAGCCATGTACAGAATCTTAATCCTTCCACAACCAGCCTCATCATTCGAATGACAAGGTTGATACCTCTACACATTCAGTAAATGGCTCTTTGGCACAGCACAATTTTTGCTTAAATACGATAACCTCTGACCACTAAGGGCCAACAATTAAGTGTTCCCAACATAGGTATAAATAGGTAGTTGTCATAAATACTCCCACATACCTCACCTAGGGTCATTATTAAAGGAATACAATCTGCACACTCACAGCTTTTAAAAACTCACATAGTGCAGCTTCCAGCCCATGGCTGTTTCAGCCAAGCCAGCCATAGCTGAGAAGCACAGCCAGCACCTTTCCACACTTCAGCTGCAGTGTGTACAAGCTTTCACAAGCATCCAATTTTTTTTTAATGACAAATTCTTCCATGTACATTGGATAATCATTGCAACAGCCTATTGAAACAAGTTTAAACTTTTATGATTTTTGCATTAAAATTTCTCTTCATGGCCAGCTTAACGTATGCAGGGTTGGTTAGTTCCAGGAAGACAAGCTCCAACATCACAATCATCTAATTCATACAAGTTTTCAAACTTCTTAAGCTGTGGAATTTGTTATACAGCATTATGATTTTCACCATAGAATCATAGAATATTTGGGTTGGAAGAGACATTTAAACATCATCTAGTCCAATGCCCCTGCAATGAGCAGGGATGTCTTCAACTATATCAGGTTGCTCAGAGCTCCGTCCAACCTGACCTGGAATGTTTACAGGGATGGGGCATCTACCGCCTCTCTGGGAAACCTGTGCTGGTGGTTCACCACCCTCACCGGGAAATACTTCTTCCTTATATCTAGCCTAAATCTACCCTCTTTTAGCTTAAAACTGTTACCACTTGTGCTGTCAAAACAGGCCCTGCTAAAGAGTCTGTCCCCGTCTTTCTTAGAAGCCCCTCAAAGTACTGGAAGGCTGCAGTAAGGTCTCCCCAGAGCCTTCCTTTCTCCAGGCTGAACAACCCCAACTCTCTCAGCCTGTCCTCACAGGAGAGCTGCTCCATCCCTCTGATCATTTTTGTGGCCTCCTCTGAACCCGCTCCAACAGGTCCATATCCTTCCTGTGCTGAGGGGTTTTACCCGATACCTGCAACTACCAGTCACCATAATGCACATAAGGCAAACCCTCACAGGAAATATATTTTGGGACACAGTGGATGAAGAAGTTGAGTCCATACCATTGGCACAGTGTGGATGAGTGAGGTGTGCTGTGCTTGGCTAGTCTGCTACCACATAGCCTACTCTTGCACAGGGGGAAATAGGGATTGTATATAGCCTGAATTCAAAACGCCCTCCTATCACTGAGGATGCGCTGAGCAAAAAACAAATACATCACCTACAAAGATGTGTGCGGAGTGCAGTCAAGGAAGATGCTGCGGTGTAGCTTCTCTCCCTTGCCCAGGCAGCTAAAAAACCAGGCTATCCTCTGCTTGAACAACTTAATGTGAGTATCTTTGGATAGCTATAATTCAAGGATGGTTTTGCTCTTTGTAAAGCATTGCTCATTCTCATACAAAATAGTCATTAAGAGGCTTGTAGCTTTGCATTTTCATATATTTAAGTTATAGCTTGTTTAATTAGGACTGCTGATTAACATCAGTGCTTTTAGCTGGCACAGATTTAGGCCATAAAAACTAGTGACAACTTGGGAGTAGAGAACAATGTGTCTTCCTTTCCAAGCTGCTGCTGAGATTTTGCTTAAACCTTTATTCTAATGTACAGTTCACAGACGTCTGATTTGGCTTTCCTCTCGCATATTAAAAGTTACATAATTATCAGCTAATTGCAGAGAAGATTAGGAGTTCCTTACGCCATTCTTCCACGTGTACATGCTATAAAAGGAGCCCATTACCAGAGGCAGCACTGTTCCCCTTACCATTACCCTCCTCTTTTAAATAAAAGTCCTTGAATGGATTTTGCAGGCTTAATTCCTGATGGCATTGCTGCAGTAAGAATTTAGAAGATATTTATTGAAACTATTAAACATTTTATTCAAAAAATTACAAAAATGACAACACATCTTCTCTAAATGAATGTAGAAATGAAACATTTTAACCCCCAGAGAATCATAGCTTTACACGTTACACTTGTTTAAAGAGAAAATTACAATATTTATTTTCTACAAAAGAATGAACACTCAAAAATATAACATTGTAACAGCACAACAAATTTACTGAAAAAATAAACCAACTTTGTTCAAAAAGAGTCCTTGCAGCAAGGGAATTACAAGATTTCTCCATCTTCCACCTTCCTTCCTCCATTTCAAATCAGAGGAAGGAGAGGGAAGCCTTAAAATGTTCTTCCTCTCTCCCCTTTCCAAGGGCTTTTAGCAGTTACGACAAATGTTTTTGTAAAAGCAAAGCCAAAACAAGAGGCACAAAGTGGATCTTCTCTTCCTGTAATTTAAAGAGAACAACTACTCTTGGATGTTTATAAAATATACTACTAATGAGATTCCTAAAGCTCAGTTGATGGGAAGCTATGATGGAAGCAATTGTCATGCCTGAAGTAAGTTTCATCTACTGCCAACTCATGCCCTGGCCAGCTTCCTCTGTCAGCCAAGAACATGCTTCCCCCTCCCCGTGTAATTCAGTCATAACTCAGTCATTCTGTGAAGACCTCCTAGGTTCACCCTGCGAGGAAGCCAGCATGTTACCAGTATCAGTGGTGACAAGCTCTGCTGAGCACACATCCAGACACGCAGAAAAGCCATTCGGCGAGCATCGGCAGGGCAGATAGTGGTTACAGCACCGTCACGTGCGTGCCATGAGAGGGTTCATGCTTTGAGATTTAGGATCAACGAGACTTTCCTCTCTGAATAGCAGTGCTGGCACATACAGAAAAAAAAATAGCGGACTAAATTCTTACTAGGCCAGTGAAAGATTTACTTCAGAGAGTCACCTGGAAGTAAAGCCCTTTATAGCTGACAGCATACCAACATTTTGAATGAGTCATTCTCACAGAATAATTAAGGTTGGAAAGGACCTCTAAGACCATCAAGTCCAACTGTCAACCCAACACTGCCATGCCCACTAAACCATGTCCTGAAGTGCCACGTCTACACATTTTTTGAACGCTTCCAGTGATGGTGTCTCCACCACCTCCCTGGGCAGCCTGTTCCAATGTTTGACCACTCTATCAGTAAAGAAATTTTTCGTCGTATCCAATCTAAACCTCCCCTTTCACCTATCAAAGCCAGGTGAGATCTATGCAATTTAAGAAAATGATTTCAGCAACATAAACTGCACAACAGATGGGCTTCAGAACACATGCACTCCTCTCCAACCATAAAGTCACCTTTTAAGTTTTTGGTTTTATTTTGACACCAACTCTTTCAGAACTTCTCCTAGGCAGAGGCAATGCCAGGTAACTGACAAAAGTAAAACAAATTATTTGTTTTAAAAAATCCTTTAATCTGAAATCAGAATTTCAAAAAATTGGAAACATGACTTACAACATACTTGTAGGTACCCAAGATAACACCAGTGAACTCTGAATTACTCTGAGTTTTATATAATTTTTATGATTTCTATTTTAGTGAACTTACTAGCAAGTATCTCTTCTGGAAAGTGATATGAATCTTCATTTTGAACTCCTGTTCTGAAACCTACATAGCTGTGTATGTAAGTCAGTGGCTTCAGTGATCAAGGCACTAGGATTTATACACCTCTCCACACAAAAAAAAAAAAAAAAAAAAAAAATCAACCCACAAAAGCATCAGTCTGCATTACTGCAAGTTGAATAAACTTCATACTTTGAGCTTCCTAGAAAGGACTGGAAAAGAAATGCCGCATGATCATTTACTGCATGTGAATGTAGCAAAAATGTTGTTGTTTTTGAGCTGGACTGAACTCTTTAATGAGGGAGCCTTTGAGCAATACAGTAGCTTGTTGGTGCAATGTCCTGGTTTCATCCAGGATAGAGCTAGTTTTCTTCACAGAAGCCAGTGTGAGGATATGTTTTAGATTTGTGATGAAAAAATGTTGATAACATGCTGATGTTTCGAGCTGTGGCTAAGCAGTCAAGGACAGTCCAGCTGGCAAGAAGGCTGGGTGTGCACCAGGAGCTGGGAGGGACACAGCCAGGACAGCTGAGCCAGGCTGGCCAAAGGGATATTCCATACTATATGATCATGCTCAGTATATAAAGCTGGGACAAAGAAGGAAAGGGTGGGGGGACATTCAGAGTGATGGCATCTGTCCTCCCAAGAAACCATTACGCATGATGGAGCTGGAGATAGCTGAACACCTGCCTGCCCAGGGGAAGAGTTTTGCTTTGCTTGCGGGCAGGGTTCTTCTTTACCTATTAAACTGTCTTTACCTCAAACCATGAGTTTCCTCACTTTTACTCTTCCGCTTCTCTCCTGCATCCCACCATGGCGGAGTGAGTGAGGGGCTGTGTGGTGCTGAGTTGCCATCTGAGGCTAAACCACAACATGCAGGAATTCAAGTGTAGGAATGACAAAAAAAATTTTAATGCACAATACATTTACGGGATGCATTGTAAGACTTTGAACTGAGGTTTTCCTGTAAGGTTTACACATGGAAAAAAATCCTCGGGCCTCAACCGCTGTTCATGTAACTCACGTTTCACTCAGTATCTGAGGGGAAACTACCACAAATTTAAGCAGTGCTACAATCTGCACGTACCTTTTCCATGTACGCACACCTGACAAAGGGAAAAGTCCGAAAAAACCAGAATGGAAAGCCAGGAGCAAAATACCATGTAAGCATCAGATGTTTTTGAACTCTGACTATTTAAGTAAATTCTTCCTGTCAACATTAAAGCTGCATGCATGTGGGCCATTTCCCTGCTGTTTACAAGAAACATTCCATCTCATTTTAAAATTCTTTAATTATTACACAACAGTACTTTTGTGATTGTGTTCTCAAACAGGGAACACAGCTATTTATGCAATCTGGATTGTTCTAGAGTGAGTGTTTTGGGGCTATAGTGATATATAATGGATCTACAGTTTGCGATTCAGTCATTCTCAAGAGAAAACTTGAGGGACAGTAAGAAACTTGGCATAAAGAGCATGCTCAACCTTAGGAAGCTCTGCTCTCCAAAGGCAACTTGCTAACTTGAGCTCCGATTCAGACTCTTCATCCCCACCACAGGAACCAATTCTATACATAAATAAGTGAACCCTTGTGCTGTAGGCCAGCTTTTTTGTAGTCCAGCAACACTCTGCCTTTAACTGTGTATTTACATCACCTCTTAAATTCCATCTGCTACACCACCAGTGTTGACAATCAGAAGACAAAAAAGACATAGTTAAGCATAATGAACCACATTTATTACAGCTGGATCAGTTCTTCCAAGGCACAGACAGTTGCGCCACACAAGGGGTTTGGACAAAAGGAGCATTGCGTGACAGCAAGAACAACTGGCCAAGGAGCATACACAGGAGAAAGTGTAAAAGAAGCTGCCTGCAGAATCAAGAGTACCTACTGAATGCGCTAGTAACCAAAAACTAATGCCTTCCAGGAAAAACATTTAAAGAAACAATCATTAACTATATCCCTACCCCACACGTATCCCAGTTCTAATTTTATTCTTCCACAGCCTTTTATGTAATGGTAGAACACTTCTCCCTGCAAATGCCCTGTACACCTATTACCTTCTAAATTATGATCTTCACTATGATTTTTGCCCCCCTTTTCACTACCTTCTCTGTTTTTATAACTGTAAGCACTACAGGATTAGACCCTTAGACTAAAGCTATTATCCAGCAGATGATTTAGTCGAACTTCTCAGAAGAGAAAATTGACAGTTAGACTTCTAAATCATCTGCTGGAAACCACTTCCATTACTGTATTAAAGTATATATAAAAATAAGTTATTAGTAGTATGTCTATTAATAAATACAACAAATTAAGTAATAAAATAATTTAGACTGGAAAGGACCTCTGAAGGTCAGAGTCCAACACGCTGCTGAAAGCAGGTCTAAGTCTATCAAGACGGTCAGATACTTATAAAGTAGAGCATCTCCAGTGATGGAGATTCCACAACCTCTCTGCATGACTGGTTCCACTGCTTGATCATCTTCACAGTAAAAAGAAATTTAAAAAAAATTTTTTACTCTCCCTTAAATCTAACTGGAATTTCCCCATGTTCCAATTTGTGCCCATTGCCATTCATCCTGTCTCCATGCACTTTCAAGACCAGCCTTGCTGTGAATCCTCCCATTGAAGGGACTGATGACAGCAATAAAATCTGCACTTCACCTTTTCTTAAGGCTGAACATCACTCATCTCTGTTTCTCCTTTTATGTCACATACTCTTGTCTCCTCACCATTTTGGTATCTCTCCACTGGACTTAACCAGAGGATCAATATCCACCTTGCATTAGGAAGACCAAAGTTGGCTACAGTACTCCAGCAGTGTTCTCACAAGGGAAGGAATAATTTCTCTAAACCTGCTGGCTCTCCTCGTTACTAATAAAGCCCAGACAGGACACTGTGGTTCTGCTTTGAGCATGTCTCCTTCCACAAGGAGATCTCCTGACTTGACTTGTGTTCACCTCACTGTCCACCATATCCCCAAGTCCTTTTCTGGAAAGCTGCTTTCTATTTAGTCCATGACCCCTGCCTGCACTGCTACATGAGGTTATTCCATCTCAGATGGAAGACTTGACACTCAGCTTTGCTGAGCTTCAGGATGCTCCCATCAGCCAATTCCTCCAACCTGCTGCAGTTCCCTGAATTGCGACCCTGCCCTCCAGCATATGGGACTGCTTCCCCCCAGTTTGGTATGGTACATTGCACAGGATTAGACATGGGAGAGTAAAGATAAAAGCCTGCCTTGAAAATGACTTCTAAAGACACCTGCAATCAATCTTCATGGACAAATCAGTTCCCATGACTGCTTCCCAGTCAACATTTAACTGCAGACAGTAAGCAGGAGGGTTGAAGAGTTGGAACAACTTTCCATATGCAGATGAGTTCCAGAACTTTAGGAACAAAGAGGGGGAAAAGGCACACAGCTGGAATAAGGTTGAAGGTGAGACACTAATTCACGCCAACCTTAAATGCAAAACAGTATGCAAAGGTAGTGTCTCTTGCTTTCCAATATTCATATTCACCTTACTAAACAGTCACTATATTTCACAGAACCCTAAAAAGGATCTTAGATTTTCTGGCTTAGAGGTGCTATGATATATTCTGCAGTGCAAAGGTGCTAAGGAAACCCAGGGAATTGTGAAACACTGGCTGGAAAAAAAAAAAGGCAAAAAACCCCAAGACCCAAACCACCAACCAACCTTAAAAAAACCCCTTCAAAATACAACAGTTGAACAATACAAGTTTGGTTGCTTCATGTTTGTGTCGTGAATCTTAAGAACTTCAGATTTCAAAATAAAAGCTTTGAACCATACTTGTCTCGCTAGCCAGATTTTTTGAAAGACCTTTTCCCCTGAAACAAAAAGCTCTACTCCAGAAAGTTTCCAAGACTGGGCAAGATTAAAAATGAGATTCAGAACAGAAAAAAAATCTTTCTGCATGAGCACACAGGTCTACCCAAATTATTCTGCACGTAAGTCATGTTAGGTTTCATAAAAGGTATAGGTTACACATGCCTTTGCTCTGCCAAGCTTTTGTGACAATCTACAAAACCATGGAAGTCCAGAAAGAGATCTTGTTTGACCAAATGTTCAGTGGGGATCCATTTGCTCACACCATTGGCTTTTAATTTTTTAGAACGCAACATTTGAAATAGATAACATATAACTGTAATTCCCCGCTTCCAGACTCAGACAGCTCTAGGAACAATATAGCATCCTTTGGTACGAACACATGTAAAAGAATTGACACGTTAAATTCTACAAACTGTGATCCGAAATGCTTCAGAATGCCATTATGCTAAAAATACAACAG
Source organism: Phaethon lepturus (assembly GCF_000687285.1). Classification (NCBI taxonomy): domain Eukaryota; kingdom Metazoa; phylum Chordata; class Aves; order Phaethontiformes; family Phaethontidae; genus Phaethon; species Phaethon lepturus. Next base: position 15,848 of record NW_010535449.1, read on the forward strand.
AAGTAAGTATACCTAACTAATGAAGTTAGAGAGATTCACAGACTGTTAAAGTTAGCCAATTTTATTCAGTAGTGTTAGATGGAATACTTCATTACCTTTTCTCAAAAAAGTTACATATTTGTGTGCTTTTTAGTCAAATAAAAACTGATTTTCCCCCCCCACTCTTGCAGAAGTATTTCAGTAGAAGCCAGAGTCTTGAGTAGCCCAGTTAGGTGCCTAAAAAATAAATAAATAAGGATCAGTAGAAAAGAAGTTATTATATTATCTGTTGGTTACTGAAATTTATGGGAAATTATTAAAAAAATACTGATATATGGCTATGAAGTGGAAATATTGTTAATTAGTGAAGGATACTCAGTAAGTTTAAAGCAAGTGTTGATATAGTAGAAATACATGCTGTAATTAAGCTGTACAGCTTGAGTCCCCCAGGCTAGTACTTTCAAAATGGAAAAGTTCTAGAAGATTCCAAAATAAAAATAATTTGGCAGCTGGATTTTTTTAAAGAAAATAATAACACTAAGTTTCACATTATTTCCCTTTAATGGAATAAACTAATCCACCACTGCTTGTACAATTTTCATCAATATTTCAGCCAAGCAGTGAGGAAGCCTCATAAAAAAAACCACCGAACCACACATTAAAAGAACTTAAATATTAAAATTTTTAAAGTAGGTATGGCTGGGTCCTTAGTGGACCTCAGAGTCATCCACCTCACAGTGTTCTCTTCCCTCACAAAGCTTCCCATATAGCACGGTGGACAGAAGCGAAACCAGATGATCTTGCCAACTTCCTTATTTTCACTGGTTCTACTTAAACCTCTGGTTGACCTAGTTATATTCTTTAGTACTACATGAAATGGGTTTAACAGTTAGGGTTTTGCACAACTCCTCCTTCATGTTCCAGTCCTAAGCTTTATTCAGTCTTCTCTCACTACTATATATATATATACACACACAGATACTTTTCGAAGTACAACCCACTTGAAAAAAGTAATATAACTACTTTCATAAATGTCATCTTTCAAAATCAGCCCTTTGATGAGGAGAAGTGAGAAGAAAACAAGAATTGCTGTGTAACACTCACCATAAGAAAATAAACTTTTTCCAATTTAATTCCTAGTGTTAGAACTAGAGGTAGGTACCTCCGATGAATTAAGGAACAGGTTATGAATTATACTCAAGTATCTCACAAAAAAGACAGCAGAATACCAACCTCAGATCTACCACTCTGATTCAATTTCTTCTCAATGTTCATAGCCAACATCTGACTACGAAAAGACAGGCTTTTGGTCTTTTCAATCACCTGTTGATAAGGTGAGACTGCATTGTTGCCCATGACTACATGGCCCTAAAACACAGCAAAGGTAAAGCAAATTTAATAATCACTCAGAATGCGTAAGCCTTTAATTTAATGCTCTGTTTTCAGAGCTTTCATAAATCATCTTACACACATGATCAAGAGAGAATAAATAAAGTCCACTACACTTTATAGGCAAAGAAAACCAAACAGCAGAAATTAGAACTCACTGCTCCTGAATAAAGTAACAAATTCACTTCTATCTGTCTGTACAGTCTTACCAGCTTTGAATCCAATTTGGCATCTAATCGTGCATTTCGAATTAGATTGACAATCCATCTTTCTGCTTCTTCAGGAGTCATATTTAGTTTATCTGCCAACATACTTAAAGACAAAAAACTTATCAAAAGGTGAAATAGAATCCCTCTGATGTTGGTAAACATAGGACGAAGGACTATGGAACACACGTTAAACCAACACAAAATTTGGCACAGCCCAAGACCTGTGTTTAAGAAATACTAAATATCTGGGAAAGCATACTTTCATTTAACTGAAGTGACTTTAAAGCTCACATACATACACTCTTGCACATCTCCCACCCCCACCGCTTTACAGTGGGACACTACAAGGAATTCACATCCTGAAATATATACTTACTCATTCTGAGCTATATCATTTTGCACTTAAATCTTGAACCTGTACAATTTATATATTCCTATTAAACCTTGCCTACATGCACATTCTTCATTTAATCGACAATTTCACAATCTCGCCACAACATAAAATGGAACAATTGAATTGAATTGCTTTTATTCTTATTTAAATCCAGCCAGCAGTCAAGAAAGTTTAGACTAATTAGTCCAGGAAAGGGTTTAGCAATAAAATTCACCCTGAATTTTCAGCAAGAGCCATGAGACAAAGTTTGGTATAGCAGATGTGACAGATACACTATGCTCAAACTACTCTGCAATTTCAAGGAGGGATGGTGGGGGAGGACAAGGAAAGGAAAAATTTTAATGAAACAAGCACTCTTGTCCAGGAATAATCCCTTCTGATGGTGTTTCCTGTGGCTTTCCAGCCAACTCCTTTAGCTTCCTGCTGGCAGTTGGCTCATACAGGACTTTTGTAACGCTCATTCTTCCATCAGATTTCAGACTGAGGTAACAAACATCAGGTAAGCGGTACAGACATGACCAAAAAACCAGCTGGCTACGTCAAGTTGCAGAAGAGATCAATTTCTCATCTTTTCACAGGAACTTGCTTAAACTTATTTTTCTCTACCCTGAAAAAGTGATTTTTGTCTTTACAATTATTAGTGTCAAGTAAATACTTTCTGATCTACCAATTACTAGCCCATCTACCTGTCTAGACTACCTATATACAGTTTTCTCTGCTATATGTTCTTCATCTCTTACCCTTCTCCCAACTATAAAAGTAAATTCCATTTTTTGCCACAGACGAACATGAAGTGAGGTGAGTAGAAAAAAAAAAGTAACTTAAAATACCAACTTGCACTGAACTCACTTCAAGTGAAATGACATGACAAATTTGTAGCAAAATATCTGGAGTTTGCCAAAGCAAGGGGAATTAAAATCCAACTGCAGTTGCTACTGTTCCACTAGAATTTTTAATCTGTGGTTGAATTAGAATTGTAGAAAGTTAAAGCAGATAAGAGAATAGAAGCTATCAGGGATGTAAATTTTTGTGGCATTATCAATCATCGAGGCAGAGCAAGACTGATATTTCAATAGGGAGAAGCCACAAATTGCTCTACTACCTTTGAATCACTGATGTTAAGCACCTGACCTGAAACTAAAGAAATTTTGAGCTGAAAGAACGTGGGCTGGGATGTGTGTGTGTTACAGGAATTCTCATATTTCTCTTTTAGAAACATCAATAGGATTCAGATAAAATAACTCCTCCAGATGACCACAAGAATGGCTACTGCCACTACACTGGGGATTAAGCAATGTACCTTTGGGATTGAAGTGTGGAACCCCCATCTTTGGAGATAGTCAAGAATCAACTAGGCAAAGCCTTAAGCAGCATAATGGAACACTGCAGGGAGTCCTGCTCAGAGTTGTAATTGGGTGCACAAGATTAAACCAGATGACTTTCAGAGTCAACCTGAAAGGCTTCCAACCTACAGCACCTAGGTTTTGCTTTTTTCTTAACCTGAAGTCCCTTTGTACTTGGAGGGGGAGAAGGCACTAGACAGTCATTCCAAGCCAGAAACCAGTAAATGCTTTATATCACCTAACAGATAATTCTACCTTTTCCTATTATGTCTAAATGCTACTAGCTCATCTTCTTCAGAGGTGGGATTTTTTTTTAATTAAAAAAAGTTAGATACACAAACATAGAGTATATATGCAGCTACAGTAACAGAAATAACACACCTCTGTACAAGTGTTTTTTCCTGCACATGCATTTTTGAAAACTTACAAATCATAGAATGAAAATGATGGGGTAAAAAGGCATATAAAAAACCCCTATTTTATCTCAACTTCTAGCTTTGAGATTTACACAGATTTAAAATTTTAATATAAAATAACCAAAGTTATCAAGTAACAGCTATCTTTTAGTGAAATAAAGCTATCTATTAAAAAAATTAAAACTTTATTACATCTTTGATGCAAAAAATGACCTTATTTCAACACTTGTGGCAACTGGATTCCATTTTAGGGTCTCCTTGCAGGCTACACTGAAGCAGCCAGCACCACCTGAAGTGCCCAGCTGTATAACACGGAGGAGGTACTTGCCTAGTAAAGCAACACATATGACTAAAGAGGCTTTCTCCATCCTTGCAGAGCAAATGCACTGAAGATTTATCCTGATTACAATTATGTACAAACACCACTATTCTCCTATCACACTATTAAAACAGGTATCTAATACTCTCAAGAGATGCAAACTACAGCTTCGTCCCCCTAATTGTTTACCAGTTCGATAGTGACACATTCAGATTCACAAATACATATTAGCACAATCAACACCAAAGAATTAAAGCAATAAAAGTTGCGTTCTAGATTACTGTTGTTTATAAGACTCCCATTATAATCCAATTAATGAATTATAATGAAATAATTTTATTAATATTTAAAGAATACTGTCTACCATTTAAAGTTACAGATGATTTCAAAGGGTAGTTTCCCAACAGTAGTTTCAAAAATAGTTCTTTAGATTACTTCTATCTCTCTGCTTTATAAGGGGATTCACTTATTTACATCATGCTGGAACAAATATTATTTAAGTTTTCCTTTGCTTAAAAGGCAAGTTTACTGAATTCCACACATCATCATACATAAACAAGCTTATCTTGTACTGTGCACAGAAGAAAAACAGAGGAAAGAAGAATGAAACATAGACATCTCTTCAATTAAATACAAACTATCCAAAACACATTCTGAATTAATTTCATCTATTACTCCCTATTAAACATGATATTTCAAAGAGTAAACTAATTACAGGATAGTTTGGGATGTATAAATTTTAAAACTGATAAAGAAACGACATCATTTGGAAAAACGTCAGATGCCCAACAGATGCAAGTAGTTAAGAAAATATTAAATGAGCCATCTATTTTTCCATTTAACATAAGGAATAGCGGATTTCCCACTAATTGTTTTCAAATTTGTTCTGGATAGCTAAACAGTACTTCTCAAGCACTGCGGTACAACCAACTAGTTTTCAACTCCAGGAATAGCAGTGGAAATCACTTGTGGACAAAGAAATGCAAGAACTATGCCTCAATTAAATGTTTAATTAAAAGCATGTCGACAGGCTAATTTCTCCAAAAACAAGTCTGAAACACACCAAGAAATACTTATGCACTCCCTCTTAAGTCCAAAACTAATGATTGTTACAGATTGCCTAGAAGTTTAAGGCTTATGTCCATCACTTAAAACACAACTGACTTACTGAAAAGAATCTCATTACTGATGATGGATTCCACATGCAATTACCTGAATTGATCCATGGCAGGAATATCCATGTCAATCTGAAGTATATGCCTCAACTCAGAAGTTTATCACTTGCCTCAGAACATAACATAATGTTCATGAAATGACGACACTGCTACCTATATTTATGAATCGCTTACACATACCAAGGAGAGACAACTACAATATTTTCTATCATACTTGGAGTTTAAATACCACATATTTTTTGTGCCATATGAACTGTAAAATAAGTAATAAACGCTAAATAAATTACAACCACCTACCATAGACCTTAATTTGTTAAATACAACTTGCTATTTTTGCTGTAATGGGTCACTGGTATGTTACCCACAGTTTATCAGTATCTTTTGACAGAGAGAATTGAAGTATACTTAAGATATATCCTCCGGACTTTCTGCTCATTGATGGGAGCCAGATCAGACAAAGAGACTTCTTGGAAAGACATCTAGTTGTTAGTTTAAAAAGCTTAAACATCCAGTTTCACTAAGAACTTGTGCTTGACTTGTGCTTCATCTACAGGAAATAGCAAGACACTATGGGCTTTTATATTCCCCAGAAACTAATCCCTAAGAGAACTTTATTTACATTTTTTCTTCAAACACTTATTCAAAACCCCTTTATCCCTAAATGTGCAGTACTCAAACTGATTTTAGATAAAGTATTAACCTCCTTATAAAAATGAATGTAAGTACGGGAGTTCACAGCATCCAGTTCAGTCTACTATTATGACTATGCTTAAAACAATACACCACAGCTGATTAAAATGCTCAAATTCACTGTCTGCTTTTTACATTGAACTCATTGACTACTGTAAGCTGACATAGAGGATAAAAAAAATCATTTTCCAACTGCATTGAAGATAAACGTGTCACACAGCAGAGACAAGAGATTAAAAGTAATAGGAATCTTTGTCCTTTCTCCGACTACACCTATCTATGAAAAAAAGTAATCCTTTCAATAAGCTTGCAAAACTCAAAGACAATTTTCTCAAGTCCTTTTCTTTTGAAATCAAGCGGCATTAAATCACTTCCTCAGAGGACCAGATGCACACATTTGCACTGGATGCAAGCTGGTAAAAAGACTCCACTGAACTTGACCGATTTAACAGCTCTGGTTTCTGCTGTCAAGGATCTCTGCATTGCTCCCTACCATTGAGGTTTTTATAGCATTCAGAGTTGTTCACTTTTTTTTCCCCTTTTTAATTTAAGGGATGTGGAAATACAGGGAATGGGGGCAAAGGGCAAGTGGAAAGGGATCTCAAGCATGCATAACAACATCTTCCTGCTTAGTTTCTACAATAGAGGCATCGGAGCTGATCCATTTGAAAAGTCTGCTTTTACAAAATTAATTTGAGTAAACGAGACACCCTTGCTAATAAGAACATCATTTTCTTACAGCCGGATCACTCACTTTGTGCCACAAGGCATAAGATCTATTGTTTTCTTTTGAATTAATGAAAAAAGTAATACAGTTCTAATTATTTTCAAGGAACATACCTGTAAAACAGACACGGGTATCTGTATCTACCAAATATAAATAAGTTTAAGCAACTTCCATTTGCATTTACTTAATATTACCACTCTACATCAATGTGTGTGGAATAGAGCTCCAGATTAAGACACCTGGACTTAGCTGACACTGGGTATCAAAGTTCCCATTAAATCCAGTAGATATCTAACTTGACACAACAAGAAGGCTTGAGCTTGAAAGCACTGTTTGTTTGGAGGGGTGGGGGTGGTAGAGAGGTTGTTTTAAACTTAACCACAAAAATTCATTTCTGAAATATGACTGCTATAATTTAAGTATATCACATTAGAACTATAAAATAGAAAGACAACGATCCTATTAAATTTTAATAATTTTAATCTAATGACTGAATATTTCTGATTACTAAAGTTAAACTGTCAAAATGTCATCCATGACTGATTTTTCTGAACTGCTCTATTAAGAGGTTATCTTACCCAATGCTGATACATTGATGGATGCGACAAAAAGTTTCAAATATAAAGAGACGGGCATTCTCAATGAAATCCTCAAGGCATGCCACTAAGAAGAAATCATTCACAAGCACCTGCAAGTGTAAGGAGAAAGGGAACACTGAGAACAAATGTGTAAGTAGTAATTTACTGGTAGACATGGTCAATAAGCAAGATCAGTGAACAGGTCATTTAAAGATTTCCCGGTATATTTCAGGATGTGGACAAAAACCCAACAGATTTAGCAGACATTCATTATTCCACAGCTTACTAAATCAAAAGTGCATGCCAACATGATCACTGAGGTCTCACTAGAGAAGACAATATGGTCTACTGCTGTCATAATTCCACTGAAGATCCCTCCAACACGTAAAATTTAACTCTTTCCTCATATTACAGGATTCTTGTTCACTCTGCAATTTGATCAGCATTCTCCTTGCCATGCAGACCAGCTTACTTAGAGTGCAAGTGTGCCTATAAAGTTCAGATTACAGGACCACCAGTCCTATGCAGTGAAGATAAGCCTTCCGATTTACCCAATTAGGTGACTAATACTAATGAAAGTAAAGCCAACCAGAGGCTGTAAGAATTGGTACTAATGTTCAGCTGTTAGAAATACTAACTTGTACACTATTCAACCCAAGTGTTACATATTTTTAACTGTTCATAGTAGATTAACTAAGAATTTTTGAAGAATACGTATTTAACTCTCCTTTTGTTATTTCACATTACTTTTCACCACTACAATTCCAGGATGCAGTATCTTTCAGAACAAAAAGCAAATCCAAGCTTTTCTTCAAGCACTTCTCAAACACTAACGGAAAAGCTGAAAGTCAACCAAACGCATGACAGCAATTCATTTCTTGTTCTAGAACTGCTTAAATACAGAATCATAGCATAGTTTGGGTCAGAAGGGACCTTTAAAGGTCATTAGTCCAACTCCCCTGCAATGAGACGGGATATCTTCAGCTACATCAGATTGCTCAGAGCCTTGTCCAACCTGACTTTCAGTGTTTATGGGGTTGGGGCATCTACCACCTCTCTGGGCAACCTGTGCCAGTGGTTCACCATCCTCAGTGTGAAAAGTTCCTTCCTGATATCTACCCTCTTGTAGTTTAAAACCATTACCCCTTGTCCTATCACTACAGGCCCTGCTCAAAAGTCTGTCCCCATCTTTCTTAGAAGCCCCCTTTAAGTACGGGAAGGCTGCAGTAAGGTCTCCCTGGAGCCTTCCCTTCTTCAGGCTGAACAACCCAGGCTACTTCAGGCTGAACTCTCAGCCCGTCTTTATAGCAGAGCTGTTCCATCCCTCTGATCATTTTTGTGGCCACCTCTGGACGCTCTCCAACGGTCCATGTTTTTCCTGTGCTGAGGGCTCTAGAGCTGGATGCAGTACTCAGCTGGGTGTCCCACCAGAGTGGAATAGTGGGGCAGAATCACCTCCCTCAACCTGCTGGCCACAGTTTAGATGCATTTCGATTCTTTTTATAATTTGAAAGCTATATTCTTACTGGTAAGTCTTGTTTAAGCATTACAAAATGAATTGTCAACCCCCACCACCATCCATGAATTACAGCTCATCAGAAAACGTTGTCAATGGAATAAAACACCACTTCAAAACAAATTAGCTGGCCAGTGCAACTTTGAGAGATCTTTCCTTGAAGGAAGAAAAGGCTTATAAACATTATAAATCTTACTGTTTCGCACTCTCTCAGCTTCTTCTGTGCACCATCGAAATCAAAATTAACGTACAAGCATTCCACAAACTCTGTGATAGGGTCCCTGTACGTGTAGGACTCCTGTCAAGAAATTAGGAATAACATGAGAAATCAAGGCCACAAGGACACTCAAGTATTCCTTGTATTCCTCAAACAAAATTTATACTGGAAACAAGTCCATACATCATCTTAAATAAAATATTAAGTTACACTTCCCAATTCCTCTTATAAAAGCTGCTTAAATGCATGCTCCCCCCACCCCACCATAGTCTGGTTAAGCAACCAGAAGTGTAGTTTCACCTTCAGCATTTAGTGCTGCAATCCTTGGGTTTAAAAAAGTCAGATACTAGAGCTGGTTCTGTATCAAACCTTCAAATTTCTTAAAATATAGAAGAACAGATATTCTTCCTAAATTCTGATTTCAAAGATGAGCCCAACATCAAATCCTTCATACTTGAAATTGAATGACCATTCAATTTGCACGGACAACATAGCTAACACAAATAACGCTACTGTCTACATATAAAAATACTTGAATTCATTACAGCATTACAGGAATTACTCAACTTTCTCAACTACAAGGCAGGATCTATATACATCTGTGTAAACTAAGACATAATTAAACATCCTCTGATAGTCTCTCATGCACATTAAGACAGCCTAACTCAGTATCTGTCAATAGCTGTTTTAGCATACAATAAGATCAGCAGATTAAAGGAATTACTAAGAAATTTTTTTTTTTTCCCCCTGGATCAAAGTTATCTTTCCTTCCCAAAAGAACTGTATTTACAGTCTCATTATTTTGGTTTAAAATTCAGTTTTATAGGTAAAGGTTTCTTCCATCAAAACTGTACTTTTTAACCATGTTATTAGCATTCAGTATGTAAAAAGAGTCCTGGATCAATCACTTTTTAAATTTAATAGAGATGAACAAACTGCTTACCTATCAGTTCAACACTTGCAAAAGTATTGCAAGTATTAGCAATCTCTAATTGCTAGTAGAGCAATCAGCCTATCATATGACATTTGACAACTCACTTCATTCAATGCTTTGTTTTTCCTGTGTAGACAGTCACTAGTTATCCTGTCTGAACTGCTTTCAAATATATAAAATCTCTACCACTTCATCATTTAATATAATGAACCATACAGAGTTGAAAAATACCAAGAAATAAAACTCTTATCAGATATTTCAAAACCAAAGCCAACAGTCGTTTTCAAAAGGAACACCTTAGTGGTTCTTTTTTATTCCTATCAGTTCTGCAAGGTAAAATGAAAGCAAAACAAGTTTAAAATGTTACTTTACTTCAAATATTAGAAGTTCATATTACAGTAGAAGTTCAATGCTAAAAGTCAGGGTTTGGCTTAAGATAAAACATGAGTCTTAACACTTCAACTAGTTTATAGCTTCTTATGCTACTTTTGTGTACAGTAATGCTTAAAAGCAGATTAAGATACATTTAAAATTCCATCTTTGCACTGATTGTACTTTGCATAGGTAATTACATCAATGCTTGAAGTGGATATAGTTGATTGCTAGCCTGTAATAACACTATCACATATATATCATAGTTTATTATTCACAATATCTCATTGTTATTAGAAGTGTTTGAAACATGATGGCTTGTACACAAGTTGCATGCTGACTTCACATAGAGATCTTTGCCATAATCCCCTTGGATTGCTATCAAGCACAACTCTCCTGTTGCTCTTGTCCATGTCTACATCCTCATATAACTGTGACAACAGAAGCATTTTCAATAAAATGCACATAGTCCAGTGGTTTTGAAATGCAAACAAGAACTCTTATTCATATAATAATTCCTTATTATTATTTAATAATAATAATAATGAAAAAAGAAGGCTGAAAAAGAAGAATCAGATCCAAAGCCATTTCACATACCTCAGTGAATTTCTGCATTTAATCACACCAAAAGAAAAGCAAAACTGAGTGCATGTTCCATTTTACTCAATGCTTGTTGACATGAAAGGAGGAAAAAAATTATTCTGTCTTCCCCCTGACTGACCTGCATTTTACTTCACAGTGAAAAATGAATTCACCGAAAGTAAATGAGGACCAAAATATTTAAGTAGGAAACTACTAAACCATGCATATTATTAGAAGGAAGTTAGTATAAAGTCTCAGTAAAAAGGACAGAAAATATCAGATATTTCAGTCTTTACCTGCTGAATAACCTTTACTAGATCTTTCAGCACTTGCCTACGTTTTCGAACATCCTTATTTGTAATGACCGCAGTGGTCAGATATCTGAGGATATGTGGGCACATTGTCTGAATTGCATTGAGATACCTAGAAAGAAAAATCCAGATAAAGCTCAGATAATGCAATTTTATATCAAAACAGTATTCATGATAGATGGCTTATGCACCCTTCATGCAATACAATACCAGGGAAAAAACCAGCCAGTTCTTCCTACTTCACCACCCCATCTCCTTGAAGGGGAAGTATAACCATGAAGAACAGCAAATTATACCCAAAAAACTCAAAAAAGGCTTGGAAAAAATACTCAAAGTGTTAATATGATTTGAATTTCTGAAACAGCTTCAGGCTTTGAGCTGAAAAATGTTCGACATTCTTGCATATTCATCATCCACCTTCATTTCTATTTGAAGACACCAACACAACACAACTTACTGTGGTTGATAGAGAAAAAGGTCAATGATATTGTCTCTCCCTTTAGGATGATTAAAAAACACGAACAGAGACCAGTGGATGAGCCATGTTCTTTGCTGAAGAGACTGCAGCGGAGAGCTGACAGACTAAAAGAAAACGTAACATTGGTTTAAGTCAAATAAAACACAAAGTCTGCATGAATACTAATGCGTGGAAACCTGTAATTGTTCAAAAACTTGTGATTTTTCACTGGCCCCTTTCAGCTGTTATCACTCTCAGGCTGAGTTTGACCTCCAGCTTTTTAATCTGTCATCTGTTAAAAATAAATCTGCCAAAAACTATAACCAAGGTAATTTTTTTCCAATATTCCAAATGGTTTGCTAAAATTTGTATTTTGTTATGGCAAGAGCCTAGATTTTAGTTCTCCAAGGACTACCACACTAACACAAGTTGTTACTTCCCTTTTTAACCCTGAATTTAGTTTCTTGTATTCCCTCTTCAGATGTGATCTGAGAAACTACTTGGCTTCTCTAGCTTTTCAGTTTTTCTTCCTCTCTAAAGTCTCCCAAGAGCTTTTTTGACATAAACTCACAGACAATGATGAAACACCACAGTCACTTTCAGCCAAGAAATAAGAATGTAACTATCTTCATTTAAACGAACTGATACTGCACAAATAAGGATTCAGTCCCAAGTATCTGTATTAGCTTCAAATTTCAGCAGCACTTCAAATAGATTGAAAACCAATGTGTTGAGAATGAACTGACATAGCAAGTAATAATCACTCCAAAGAGCATGAGAACTAACTACTATAATTCTATCCTAAAAAATTTTGGAGTCTAATGAGTAAGTCAAATCTAATAGTTTATTGTAACCATATACGCTCATAAAGCTGAGAAAATTAGAGAATAAAATCTGTTAACATTAGTTATCTGGCACATAAATAAAGAATGCTTCTGGGGGAAAAATAACTAAACCAAAACACTCAACACCTCATCAAGATCCTGGTTCAGAATTTCACTCTCACACTTCAGATATTGCCATTGAAGACTGATGAGCAGAGAGAAAACAGAGATGTCCTTAATTACTTCAGTTGCTCTGAATTAGTACTGCAGCCCCACTCTTT
>NW_010535449.1:28591-35275 GCF_000687285.1 Phaethon lepturus
CTCATCTGAACTCAGGGGCTGGCAAGGAAACTGAATTAGCTAAAAACTGTTTCCAGAAACAAACTGTCTTGCATTTTCTGTCAAAAGTGTTATTTTCATATGAGAATATAGTTCAGTTACATGCATTTTATTCTTTACAGAAAATGCATAGTACAACTACCTGAAATTTAAGCAGCAGTTTCACCCAATGATACTTAGCTCTCAAACTCATCCGTAAAACCAGTTTGTTTTTTTTCTTTATTGAAAGTACTGTAGAAGTTCTCAGATATATTTTCAAGTGTGGTAAGAGGGAAGCGAGTAATTTGAAAACGGAAGCTTCATTACTTCTTCACAAGCACGCTTCGACTCTCCCACTATTATTAAGAAAGAATCTAGTGAAAAGGTGGTAGACTACTCCTAAACAAGACTGCAAGTGATTCATAACAATACTTGAATACCAACACCTCTAACCTCTCACCTTAGTAACACAACCAAGATTTTACTTACATTATTATCTATTGTCTCCTTTAGTCTTGTGAGATCTTCCATGGCAGCATCCCAATTCTGCATCAGAATTTCAGATGCCAGTTTTCCCCACAGAGAACTCAAAGCATTTCTGTCTGTTGCTGGAACCTGTTTTCAACAACAGCAAAGTCATACTCTCCGTATTTTTTTTTTTTTTAACAAAAAGTAAATCATAACTAAAAAATACAAAAAATATTTACTGGTATTTTTAATTTACAAGGTAACAAATTTGCATGGTCCTATCTTCCCAAATTTTTAAAAGCAGCAATTTAGGTACAGAAGAAGAAACAAACAGCAGTACAGCTTCTAAAGTATAAGCTAGAAAATCCTGTCAGAGACAGGCAAAGCTCCATGCTGCTGCAGTTTAAGTTAAAAAAAAAAAAAAAAGAAAAAAAATAAGTATCTGAGCACCAGATGACACACAATTTATTTTTTTTAAACAGCATATAAAAATGCTTCTGAACTGCTAAAACAAGGTTATTACAAAGCAAGTTCCATAAAGAATTCATGGACAGGAGGTAGCCACCTTAAACCTAGTATTCAAAGTTCTTTCTGCTAAGGCTGTGCCAAAAAGCATACTTCTTATAGAAATGTCCAGTGAAACAGCAACTTTGTAGTAGTTCTATTTCCTGGAAGGGTACTCCTAAGGTCACGCTGTGTTAGTTTTACACAGGAATGAATTACACTAGGTCGTTCACAGTGTCAAATTCTGTTCTCAGATCAGTTACAATAGTTCCTTCATAGGTTAGGTTTCATCACACAACTTAAAACAGAAGTCCTACACCAAGCTATTACCAGCAAAAAAACAATACTTCACTTTTGGAAATTAGTTTTTTGACATAAACCAACATAATGCTAAGCTCAGAATTAAAGCACAAAGAATTAGGGACAGTTGCATACAAACCTACATTAGTAATTTATTTCCCCTCTCAGCACATGGAACACACCTGACAATAACACTAGAAATAATACAGAATAACTCAAGTTTTATCATAAACATTTAGACTAAGAATTCAACTCATTCTTACTTTAAACCCTGTTCTGATTAAAGATGTATTTCCCAATTTTGCTTCTTTAATTACAGTAAATTACAGGAATTACTGTTTCTTACTCTAGCAGCATTTCAGAAAGCTTAGGATATTTAGATGAGACTAAAAATTAGACAGTAAGAAACAAACCTCAACACAGGAGCCACTACATATTTTCAGCAATCACTCTTATCCATGAGATACACACAGTTTAGAAGTCATTATCTTCCAGGCAACCAAGGTGTCAATTTAGCAGATACTTTTAATTGAGGAGCTTCAGATGCACTGTGCTGGTTCCAAATCATGTAATTACAGTTAGCTAGTCACAATAACTGCATTTAGATAGTGCAGTTGTTCTAGCTACAGTATCTGGATTTTCAAGCAGTTACCTTACACTTCCATTTCTTCGTAAAACGACACATTCACTGACCACGAATAATGAATTTATTGTGTTGAGATTCTTACAAGACACTACATATTCATTCTCAAAATCCACTCCATTAACAAATGATATGAATTACAAGAACATGAAAAGAGTTGCTTCAGAGACGATGGATCTGGTTCTACAATTTTCATCTAACCTGTTTACATTTCCTAGGCAGATGACTTATACTCTTAAATCTGTCACAAAACTCAAGAGAAGACAGATGTGAGTTCAGATAATAAGCTGGGAGTTTACCATTACCACCAATTATGTTCAATCCACCTGCATGCTTTTCAATACTGTTGATAACGTCTGTGCACAAAAACAAGTATTTATTTTTGCTCTTTTAATATTTTTCCAGGATACATTTATAGGGAGGAAAGAAGAAGTATTCCGTAAGTAAATCTTACCACTAGACCTACAAATGTAAAGAACAGTTCTGAATTCAGCATGAAAATAACAGAATTGCTGGACAATAGTCAGTAATGATTATTAACCACTATTTTCAGCTTTTCTTTGGAGCACAGCAATAGGCTCCAAAAAGCTCAAAAGTATTGTATTTTAGGAATTAATACAAACAACTTAGTGGTCTAAGTATTTCATGGAAAAAAACCCAAACCAACCATAAAACAAAACCCAAACACACAACCCAAAACTTACCAGAACCCTAAAGAAGTAGAGATACTCTGCAGCTCCTGAGTAATTACCACATTCATACTGGAATTTTGCATACCTGTAGAGTGTATCTAGGTACTCCTGCCTAAACTGAAAAGGAATACAAAAAAGCTTTTCTTCACTAGGAAAAACAAAACAATACCGTTACAAGCCAAGTTTAATAGTAAAGTAACCTTTGCAGTCTTTAGGTTCATTAAAAGAGACTGTACGCAGCAAAAACAATAGGAAACTATCACACTCTTAATCCATGCCGTCGAATTAAAGCTTACACCAATACTGGAAAATAGGTGAAATTCTGTGTTACAAAGTAAAGCACATCCTAGTTACAAGGATGCAGTTAACATTAGGCTCCAGCTTTATTTTTGTTTATATAAAAAGTTCAAAGGCAAATAAAACATGTTACCATTAGGAATTCTCCCTATTAGTTACATTGACATGAGACAGGCCAAAATGCTAGTCCATAATTACTCAGAGATGTTGGCTGTACAAGAGGTTGGATGGAGATATTTAGAACTGAATTCTAACAGATGAAAGAATTAAACCACTTACACCATGCTTCTCAGCTAAATAGTCAAACAGCATCCGACCATCCCTATAATAAAAACATAAAAACTGCTGTTTTTACATAACAAACTGATTGTCAACATGCTACACAACACAACGTTTAGCTGTCAAAGTACCCAAATACAGTATAAAGCATTGCTCCTCCACTTGTGCAAAAGCAACTGCAGAAACAGAGCCAACTATTCCTCAAGTATCACAGAGAAGTTTGAAAATCTTAAAACTATAATTATTGCAAATAAAGAATGCCACCTGCAACAATAACTAGACTTAAGAAAGGGTGGGAGGTTGTTTTAAATTTGATGGCATCCTTAGCTTTCAGTATGAAAGTTAAATTCTGACTTAGATATCTTCCCACTCATCTTCTAATTCCACAGTATTTACTCTAGCCAAGCAGTTTTAATTTAACAGGAGACAGGGGAGAAAAAAAAGTGGCAAAGACTAAAGTAATACAGAATTAGAAAGTAAACTTATCCAATTTAGCACTGGGACACAGTGGTTCACAAGAACACCTCTATCACAGCAAGTGCCTGCAGAATGCACAACTATAAACAACAATCATACTTAATAATTTCTAAACATTGAATCACACATGATCACATTTCTGAATTTTTTATATTCAACATGGATAATAAAAGGACAAGCAATATTATCTAGATCAAAGGAAGGTTCAAGCCTCCAGTAGACAAGCATAAAATTATCTACCACCACTAAGTCTTATATTAATGACCACAGGACTTTGGATATCTGTGGTATTTTTAAACAATAGTTAACTTGGTGAGTAATTTTTTTATCCAGTATCTGCAATGGATCTTGATCAGCTCTCAGAGTGAGATTTTAGCACACCAGCTTTTCAATGCAATAAGAACTCAATTCAAATTCTGCTGCAGCCATCTGGAAACAAGAACCACAGTTGAATTCATATATATAGTTGAATTCACATTCATAAATGGAAAGTATTTTCAATTTGTTACTTGGATTATATGGATTGCCTTTGTACAATACAGAAAGAATTAATGACTTGTTTTTTTAATCTCTAGCCCCCTGCCACCCTTGGCATGCTTCTATACCTGTAGCTACCCTCCACTTCATCTCTTCTGTGCATTCAGTCATGCGGTAAAGATGACTTGGACAATTCAGGGAACTATGATATTTGACAAAACATGTACCCATGATTTAACTGAAGAGTAGAGCACCAAGCTATAAATTCCTCTTGGGACAAAGATACAGTGAAGCATATGTAGGGGAAAATTCCCGTTTACTTTGAAATTAACGACTGCAAAGCTGTGAGTTTGTTTAATTAGAACTTATGGTACAAGATTCTACAGGGAAATGGCACGTTGCCAAGGTAGCCAAGAATGACAATCCTCAGTAATACTTGTAGAAGCAATGAAATAATCTCATGTGTTTCTTCCAGCGGAACATACTTCAAGGATGAGGAATACTAACTATTCCTCCATCATTTTAAAGTCAATGTCCTCCCACAGCTGCACAGAAAAAAAGTTAAATGTTCTGTCTTATTCTTGAAAGAACTTCCATTTGCAAAGTCTCCTTCACACACACCATCTTCTATCATTTCTCAGACTTTCATGTTCCAACCAGCACTGTCATGGATAAAAAAAACGTGATCTAAAGCCCTGATAACTCGTAGCTCTAAATTTGATACAGATTCCAAATCACCAGCAGAAATTCAGAAAAAGTAAAAAAAAAAAAAAAAAAAAGTTGCTTTCTACTCTCTAAAGCATGCTACTCAGGTCTAGACAGATTGACACCTCTAAGCCTTATTCTACCCACTACTGTGTAACCCCAACAGCTTGGATTAGAACTTCCAATAACCAAAACCAGTATTTTTGAGCTGCAAAGTTTTCAGACATTTTAAATGCACAAGTGATGTACCAGATCAAAAATAAAACTTGCTGCATATGAGTAATACGGCTAATATATTTATCCCTAGGCAAGTTAAATTGCACATTTTTGATTGTAGCTCTTCCTTCCAAACAGGTTGTTTCTGATTTGGAACACACTGACAAAATTCTGTGCATCAAAGGTCAAGTAACAGAACACATTTCCCAATAAATGCTAGTATTTAACAACAAGGTCATTTTTTTTCCTAGGCCAAATACTATAGAAACAGGCTAAAGGCAAAGCAGTAATTGAACAAGATCTCCATATATGGATCAGAAGTTCAGTTAGATTTTAATAGAGTTGTGATAGTATCAGGGGGTCTTTTCTTTAAGGTTAACAATAGCCCCAGTTAGTAACTTCAAGGTAATTACCTAACAGCAACTGGGCCTTTCACTTTCAAAGCTATACTTCCAAAAGCTGCCGAGTGGCTCCTGGCTTTGCATAACCACGTAAGTCATAAGCAAATGCAATTTTCTTAATATAACTATCTGACATAAATATCCATGCTGAAGTCAGCATAAAGGTGGCTTACTTATCCTAGCAATGCTTTTTACAGCAGAAGCTTAAGTACATTCATTTGATATCAGAACAGAAAAATCAAAGCTCTTTCTGTAGTGCTGGAAAACTACTAGATTTCATGATTTCTACTGACATTGTTTCATGTGCACATTGAGACCCAGTGCATCGCAGCTCATCATTTCTGTACTGACCAAGTTCTAAATTAGACCATAACAAATTCTGAAAACAATGCGCAGAAAACAGGCCAAAAAGGTTCATTAGTTTTCTCAGCAAGTTGGACTAAGAGGGGAAAGGAAAAAAGGATGATAATCTGCACATGAAACAAGGAGTAAATTCTAATGAAGTTCCTCCCCTTTCAGCGACCCATTTTATTCAAGGGGATTGCTCCCAAAGAAAGGTACACCTCATCAAGAAGATTTCTGCAGACTAGCGGAAAAAAACAAACAATTTTTGTAACATTACTCCTGGAATTTTCTTAGAAAAACCACTGAATGCAGAGTCTTCCACATCAGTAGATGCATAAAGCTTGCCAACAACAGATCCAAGTACAAGCTTCACCTTCAAATTCGAGCCACACATAGTCTGGCTGATGTAGTATGCTCTACTTGAAGTCTTAGGGAAGGTAAGGCTAAATAAAAGTTCCAATTAATTTTCCATAGTTGGTTAGACACATTTACAACAGTAATAACAATGCTTCCTATGTAGAGAGAACAAGCAGTAATTTACACTTAACTAATACCTACCCACCCCCTCTGAGGTTGCACAGTTACTTCATCAATGACTACAGCTGAACCCTTTCCTACAGGGCCCAAATTCAGGCTTAACCACAATAAAACTCATAGTCCTTAGATATAATGCACAGACAAACTCATTCTACTTTGCTTACGGGAGTAAATAAAGCGAGAAGAAATTAGATACATCTTAAAAAGATTATTATGAGCACTATCTTATACCAACAAGTTGGCCAATTTGGGTGATAAGAGCGTTAGCACAAGACTCCTGAAAGAAATGTGCTATGAGGCTGAAAGGATGCTTATCCACCAGGCCTCCCAGACTAAGACAGCAGTC
>NW_010535450.1:0-49242 GCF_000687285.1 Phaethon lepturus
TAGACGGGCGTCACATTGGCAAGCCTGCAGTATTAAAATACATATTTAAAGTATGTATGCATAATCTGTACTCTCAGATAGCACTTAAACTTGGAATAATCCCTATGGATAGTGGACAGGTGAGAAGTAAATAGTGAAATTATTATATTTCTCCCTTCATTCAGTTTTCTGTTTTTTCAAATAACAACTATGATATAAACAGTGAAATGTGTTCTACCCAGCCATTTCGTTCTCTCATCAGGGACTGCTCTCTAAGTGAGGTGCATGCACTTAACTTCTATGGGACTAATTAGAAATCAATAAGCACACCAAGAAGGGAGTACATGTCTTTGCAATACATAATATACCCCTGGATAGTTACTCAGTCCAAAATATATTTGAAAATAATGTGAGAGATACATGTGGAATAAAGTGGAAAACCTAGTGGCTAATTCTTGTATGAAAACAGCTCATCTGTGGTCATGAAAGAATACTGGAGATGATTATGACGTGTTAGATTTGGATAACATACAAATATTAAACAGTCTCATCTATGTATTGTATGTATTTCAACTTAAATGTTTGATTTTATCTGCAACTTGCCTGTATTCAATCTCAATTTACTGGAAAGAAGCAAAAAAATCCCAGACCTCTTTTAAATATTTAATGCGATTAATAATTAACATTAAAAGATCATTGTGAACACTACCCTGAAAAATTGTGAAATGCATGGATATAATTAATGGAATAATTAATGGAAGACATGAAGTCCAGAAGCTGAGGACATATTGCATTAGAAGCCCATTATAACTTTGTAAAGAAGTAATAACAAATGTTTGTATTCCCATTGTTTTTAAGCAATGTGTTAAAATCGATGTTCTCATCATCTGAAGTCTTCATGTGACTGTTTAGGGACCCTGTTCTTCTGCATATTTTGTGAACTATTTAGTTTATCTACTTCTAAGGCCTGAAATTTGTTCGGAAGTAATTATTTTTTCTCTCTTTATCCAAGACTGTAGAGTTTAAGTTCTGTTAGTGTCTTCTGTGTCCTTTCCAAACAGTAACTGAACTTCATGTTGGATGAGACATAAACTCTTACTCTGAATATAAGGTTGTTTAGGACATGGTCATTGTGCACCCATGGTGAGATTTCTACTGAAAGTCCTCATCTGCAGTCATATACTCATGAAGTGAACAACTTGCAGCATGGATGTTGTAGCCATCTTCAGGAAGAGTGACAAGGAGAATCCAGGGAACTACAGGCTGGTCAATCTCACCCCAGTCACTGAGAACTTCTCAAAGTCTTTTCCAGCCACAGGAAGTATGAAAAGTTGATTGGGAACAGCCAGTATCAATTTACCAAGGGCAAATTTTGCCTCACTAACCTGATTGTCTTACCTGATGAGATGACTAACTGCAAGGCTAAAGAGCAAGTAGTGACTCTTTTGTACCTTGATTTTAGCAAAGACTTTGACACTTTGACATAATATTGTTACAGGCACATTAATGAGATATAGGCTGATAAGTAGACAATGAGTTGGTTGGAGAATTGGCTGGAGCATTGGGCTCAGAGGGTTGTGACCTGCAGTACGAAGTCCAACCAGCAGCTGGTTACAAGTGGTGTCCTTCAGTGATGGCTGCTGTGGCAATAACATTTAACACTTTTAGTAATGACCTGGATGATGGAATAGAGTGTGACCAGCAAGTTCATTGTCTCTAACAAACTGTGAGGAGAGATCAGAGTTGTCGAGGGTAGGGATGTTATTCAGAGAAACCTTGACAGACTGGAGAAATGACCTAGCAGAGACATCATAAAGTTTAACTAAGACAAATGTAAAGTCTGCATCTAGTAAGCAATAATGCCATGAAACTGCACCAGCTGGGAACTAAATGGATGGAAAGCAGTTTTGCAGAAAAGAATCTGAAGTTCCTGCTACACAAAGTGATTCAGCAGTCTGCCCTCACTGCAAAAAAGACAACCACCTCCCGGGCTGTATTAGCAGAAGTGCTGCCAGGAGTTCCACAGAAGTGATCCTTCCCCTCTACTTGACATCTATTGTGAGAGCACATAGAATTATGTCTTGTTCTGTGCTCCCTGTACAAGAAAGACACAGGCATACTGGAACAAGCTCTTTGAAGGGCTACCAAAATGGTTAGGGAGATGGAGCTTACTACATGTGCGAGGAGACAAGGGAGAAAAATATTTCTCCATGAGGGTGGTAAAGCACTGGAACAGGTTGCCAAAGAGGTCTTGGAGCCATTCAAAACTTACCTGGACATGACCCCGAGCAACCTGCTTTTATTGGACCTGTTTTGAGCATGTGGTTGCACTAACTCTTCATGGAGGTCCATTCTAACCAGCATGATTCTGTGATCCAAAGGATAGCTCACAGCAGACATGACCAATGGAGAAAAAGATGAAATTTCTGAACCCAGTATCAGAATCAGAATAAGAAATGTAAGAATCTTCAATTTGCTACTTATTCCTCATGTAGCCTCCCACCTTCTTAACAGGGTTTGCGAACAGCCAGAACTTGTTCCTGAAAGCTGTAATATTGCACTGATTGAAATAAGCCAGCTCAATTTCATATGCAGACCATAAATAAAACAAGTTTCATATGTAGACTATAAATAAAACAACAGTACATTCATAGTAGCAACAGCTCATCAGAAAGGGAAAAACTGTTACAATACTTGCCTTAGATTATTAGGAATGAACGTAACTTTAGAGGAAGAAAAGCAATACCATTTTGGGGAGAAAAAAAATAAGTAATGTGTAGATCCTGCCTTTTCTATTCTATGAAAATATTTTCATGAGTAATTTCATGTCCTTGTGAAAGATCATGGCATAGTGTCATGGTCAGTCTTTTTTATTTTTGACCATTTCTTCAACTTACTGAGAAGCAAATGAACTGTAGAAAGCTCTTGCTAGCAGAAGAAACCTACAAAGGCCGCAGGTGCCTCTTACTTGAATTATTATCAATACATTATATGGCAATTGAAGCAGAGCAAATGTGCACAGCTTGTTAGCTGCAAGTTCTTTTTCTGTTTTGGAGAAACCACACAAAAAGGTGCAGAAGTTGTGTAATTGCTACCTAAATTCAAAATAAGGTCAAAATTACAGAACATAATTTGAAACTATCACATGTGGATACACTTGCTGTAATCTTCCTTCTTAAAATCATACCTGAAAGCTCTAGCATAGATGTGACCTCTATTTGAAAGAGACCCCGTACATAATATAGCAGTTCTGCGCATGATCTCTAAACTATGTATATAAACCCAGTCAATTTTTTTTAGATTTTTATGTCAAATACTTCCTCATGTGAAGTTACGGGTTTAATGACTTTCATAAATAAAGCTATGTGATAAATTGTTACCTCTATCATTGACACCTCCTTCACAAACCCAGCCCGGATGCAGGCCAGCTGTTGGTAATTGGATCTTTCATGTTATTACGCTTGTATCTTTGGTATCACTCAGTCTTTTTTTTGCATTCCGTTGCTGAATTTCCTTTGTGCTGTGGCTTTTTCTCTGCATGTTATTTGTGTATTTAAAATGAACCATGCAAAGAAATATTTCCATAACCATGGTGACACTGTAATATTATGCACACTTACAAAGTACGAAGGTAACTATACCAGACTGGTATTTTCTGTGATCAATTGCTGGAAATTTAAGATAATATTTTTTTTTTTTTTTAGTAGAGAGAGAATGGAATGTGCTGAGTATTTCCAGATCTGCTTATGCTGGAGTTACTACTATAAATTAATCCAATACTTCTTCAACAGAAGTGATGATCTGTGTGTTGCTGTGCCCATGTTGCCTACTATTATTAATTTTTCATGAATCTTGGGATACGATGTAGATTTTTTCTTTTTTTAAGGGCCCATGCTTCTGGAGTCACCTGAATACATAAGAATTTCAATCAATAAATCTTATCACCCATAGTTCTGTTATCTTAGGTATTTATATATCTTTTCTGGTAGTATGTAAATGCTTAACATATTTATTATTTCTTCTCACAATGTATTATAATCTCTATCTTCCGTTGAAAAGCTGGAGTACATAGAAAGTAGGGCCCAAATGAAAAAGACTTTTACATACCCTATGCCCACTGTCATTGATGGCTTTTAATTGCTTGTACTTCTGACTAAATTGAGCCTATGCAACATAAGGTTTAACAAGAAGACTTGCATATAGCAAAAACATTTCGATTTAACTTCAAGATCCTACACTACTGTCTTTATTGTTTTTGAGAAAAAAAGTGTCCCTAGAGAATCTCAAAATGGAAACCAAAAGCAATCCAAAACACACTAGTTATCTGAAAAAAATTCAAGTCGGTCTTGTGATTTTGGGGGTCTGAGTGGGTTTAGGTTGTGAAAAGGACAGTAGCTCTGGGCAAGTATTTGGGCTTTGGCTGGATGTGCAAAGGCAGCAAGATCCAGGCTGGAAGCTTAGAGCTGTTCACTGCTGTATGTTTGCTAAAAAGCCTTTTGTGTTCCCCCACCATGATATATTCTGTTTCTCTGCATGACGCTTTCCAGAGGAAAGCTGAAAACTGCTAAAAAGTAGTATTAATATGCAGAATGTTTACCTGTAAAAGATGCAGCATAGTTACCACAGTAAAACAGATGTGACTAAAAATTCATCTGTTCTGTTAAAACCCTTTTTGAATGCTTGCTTC
This sequence comes from Phaethon lepturus, assembly GCF_000687285.1. Taxonomy (NCBI): domain Eukaryota; kingdom Metazoa; phylum Chordata; class Aves; order Phaethontiformes; family Phaethontidae; genus Phaethon; species Phaethon lepturus. The sequence continues at coordinate 4,667 of NW_010535450.1, forward strand.
TATGTGCTTGCCAAAAATGTACTGCTAAGACACTATACTAGATAATTATTTAAGATCTCATAGCTTACTTTCTTCTCTACCTTGACTAAACACTTACAATTGAATTGCTACAGCACAGGGTTCCTATCCTATCTCTTAAGTTCACCAGAAACTCTCTAAAGAGCCAACAATATTTTAGTGTTTCAGTGTGCTGAATATTACCATTAAACCTCAATAATTTCCTGAGGTAGCATATCTTTTTGTTGGTAAACAAAGCATTCTACTGTTCTCCTGTTCCACCTGTGGCTTCAAGGAACACATCATATATATAATTTTTTAAAGATCCTTGAAGATCTTTGGCTATACCATTTCATAGCTGACTTGTGACACAGGCAGCTTGTGCAATAGAGCAGTCTTAGCGGATACATAGTTTTGATAATAATAAAGCAGCTTAATGGAGTCATACAACTTTGACAGAGTAGAAACCATAGCTCTAATTTTAGCTAATTGTGATGTAATGCAGTTGTTTTCAGTGTAGAAAATAAAATTCTGTATTTTGAAAGGGGTAATGATGACTGTCTGATTACCTCCATCCCCACCTCCTTTCCATCTCAAAAAGAAGGCTTAACAACAATACATTTCTGGGAAAGGATTTATGCATCTGAATAAATTGCTAACCATTAAACTCACTCTACAATCAAGAGAACAATACTGTTTTCAGGAAATGGGTAACAGTGAGCGCAGCAGGAGCCAGGGTTATGTTTCATCCAAATCAAAGTAGACAATCGCTGATTAACGATTGCATAAAGATACACTCATTCTCTCAGAGCACTTGACTATTACCTCCATTGAAAGGTTATTCTGTAAATTAAAGGCAAAAGGAAGGGAGGGATGACTGAAACCAGTTTTTCTACTGTGTTGGATTCTGTAATCGATTTGATCAGCATCAGACTTCTACTCATGTGAAACCAGAGGCAATGCTCACTGAGAGAAGAACTGCATTGTGACTGATAAAGAAAATATTCGGTGACTTCCTCATCAAAAAATGTATCTTCAAACTACATCCAGAGGGACTTGAACGAGCTGACCAAAAATGGTCAGAGGCATGGAACACCTCTCCTATGAAGAAAGGCTGAAAGAGTTGGGGTTGTCCAGCCTGGAGAAGAAAAGGCTCTGGGGCACCTTATTGCAGACTTCCAGTACTTTAAGTAGTAGCCAGGGGTGTTATTTAGGTTTGAATTAAAACATGTCCAAAATTATTCATGTTCATGTAGCAGATTTTTGTCTCTCACTTTGACAAACATATTGACTGAGTCCTGCACAGAACTACTGTTTTAGTTTTCTCTTCCCGGTTTTCTGTCTTTGAGGTGTCATGCTCCCTATCCATTACCATAATCATTAGCACACCAAAAATCATACTGAACTAAGGAGGTCAAGAAGGCTCCTCCTATTTTTTTGATCCAGACACCTACTGCCCATGAGAGTAAAGGTTTGGTTAAATCTGGGCTGCAATGAACACATAGGTGTCTCAGATGTCTTGTTACTCCAGCTGCCATCTCCTTATTAATTCATCTTCACGGCTTTTGAGATATTGCTGCCACCTGGTCAACATCTCTAAAACTTCCACTTCAAAATTTAAAATGTTAGCAGATGCTCAAAGGAAATGTACAAAGTCTATATTAAGGGTACAGAATAGCTTTCACACCCACCATAACCATGTCTCCTGCTCATGTGGTGAACATATGTAGTTTGTTGCCGCAGGACTTAATCCTAGGCTTGCCTTGTTTTTTTTCTTCTTGGGAACATTCTGAGTCTGTCCTTCATTTTCACTCCACAGTGTTCTTTCCATGCTGTTTATATAAGAAGCCTTTTGGAAAAAAAAAAAATACTAGCAACCTCTTAATTGTGGTAAATATATTGAAAAATGTAACACTGGAGAGCCACTGTTGGTTTAAACCTCAGTATGCTCACAGATTGGGTGTCTGAAAAACCTTTGAGATTATTTACTAAATAGTTCATAGTTTGTTATAGTTTCTTTAATGAAAGAATCATGGACTCATAGAATCTTTGGGTCAAAAGGGACCTTTCAAGGTCACCTAGTCCCACCCCCCTGCAGTAAGCAGGGACATCTTCAATTAGATCAGGTTCCTTAGAGACCCGTCCAACCTGACCTTGAATGTTTAGAGGGATGGAGCATCTACCACTTCTCTAGGCTGCCTCTACCAGTGTTTTACCACACTCATTGTGAAAAATTTCTACCTTAGATCTAATCTAAATCTGCCCTCTTCTAGTTTAAAATCATTACCTCTTGTTCTATTGAAACAGGCCCTGCTAAAAAGTCTGTCCCCATCTTTCTTATAAACTCCCTTTAAGAACTGGAAGGCTGCAATAAGGTCTCCCCAGAGCCTTCTCTTCTCTAGGCTGGACAACCCCAACTCTTTCAACCTTTCTTCATAGGAGAGGTCTTCCATGCCTCTGACCATTTTTGTGGATGGAACCTGCTCCAACAGGTCCACGTCTTCCCTGTGCTGAGGGCTCCAGAGCTGGACGCAGGACTCCAGGTGGGGTCTCACCAGAGCAGAGTAGAGGGACAGAATCACCTCCCTTGACCTGCTGGACATGCTTCTTTGAATGCAGCCCAGGATACAGTTGACCTTCGGGGCTGTGAGCACACATTGCTGGCTTACGGCCAGCTTTTCATCCACCAGTACCCACAAGTCCTTCTCAGCAGGACTGCTCTCAATCCCTTCATCTCCCAGCTTGTACTGATCCCAGGGTTTGCCCCAACCCAGGTGCAGGACTTTGCACTTGGCCTTGTTGAGCTTCATGAGGTTCACATGGGCCCATTCCTCGAGCTCGTTCAGGTCCCTCTGGACGGCATCCTGTCCCTCAGGCATGTCAACCACACCACACAGCTTGGTGTCATCTACAAATTTTCTTAGGGTGCACTAGATCCCACTTTCTCTGTCATTGATGAAGATATTTAACAGTACTTACCCCAATTCAGACCCCTGAGGGACACTACTCATCACTGATCTTCATCTGGACATTGAGCTGTTGACCATTACTCTCTAGATGCCACCATCCAACCAATGCATCATCCACCCAACAGCCCACCCATAAAATCCATCTCTCTCCAATTTAGAAGGAAAGATGTTGTGGGGGGCTGGGTTAAAGGCCTTACAGAAGTCCAGAGAGATGACATTGGTAGCTCTTCCCTTGTCCACTGATGTCATGACTCCATCCTAGAAGGCCACTAGCTTGGTTAGGTGGGACTTGCCCTTGGTGAAGCCATACTGGCTGTCTTGAATCACCTCCCTGTCCTCCATGTGCCTTATATAGTTTCCAGGAGGATCTGTTCCATGATCTTCCCAGGCACAGAGGTGAGGCTGATGGGTCGGTAGTTCCCAGGGTCCTCTTTGATACCCTTTTAAAAATGGGTGTAGTGTTTCCCTTTTTCCAGTCACCAGGGACTTCACTTGACTGCTGTGACTTTTCAAATATCATGGAGAGTGGCTTGGCAACTACATCAACCATTTCCCTCAGGACTGTGGGTTGCATCTCATCAGGTCTCGGAGACTTGTGCATGTTCAGGTTCCTCCAGTGGTCTTGAACGTGATCTTCTCTTGCAGTGGAAGGGACTTTGCTCCTCCAGTCCATCCCCTCAAGAGTTGTGGGAAGAGTCACTGCCTGTAAAGACTGTTATTGAGTTAAAAGTTATTGAGTACCTCAGCCAGTTTCACTGTCTTGCTCATCAAGGACGGTATGCTTTCTTTGACTTTCCTTTTCTGGATGACATACCTGTAGAAGCCCTTCTTATTATTCTTTGCATCCCTTGCCAAGTTCAGCTCCAGCCACGCCTTGGACCTCCTGACCCCATCCCTGTACAACCGGGCAGTGTCCCTGTACTCTTCCCAGGACACCTGTCCCTGCTTCCACTGCCTGTGCATTTCCTTCTTGCCCAGCAGGTCTCCACTCATCCATACCGGTTTCTTGCCTTCCTTTCCTGATTTCTTACACCTGGGCATTGAGAGCTCTTGTGCTCCGTGGAAAACATCCTCAAAGATTGCCAGCTCTGTTCTGCTCTTTTGTCCCTGACAACAGTTTCCCAGGGGGTCCTGTTGACTAACTCCCTGAACAGCTGGAAGTTTGCTTTCCTAAAATTCAGGGACCTGACTTTACTCTGCACCTACTCCCAATCCCTCAGAACTGCAAACTCCACCAGTGCATGATCACTGCAGCCCAGGCTGCCTCCATTCTTGGCATCACCAGTTAGCTCACTTGCGTTGGTGTCCAATAGGTCCAGTATCACATCCCTCTGGTAGAGGCACAGGAAGTTATCCTCCATGCACTCCAGGAGTCTCCTGGATTGCCTACAGCTCATTGTACTAATTTTCCAGCAGATGTTGGGGTGGTCGAAGTCCCTCAGCAGGATGAGAGCCTGTGAGCATGATGCCTCCTGTAGCTGGAGGAAGAAGGTTTCATCAATAGACCCCTTGGTAGGGTGGCCTCTAGCAGACTCCCAACCACAAGGTTCCCTTTGTTGCCTCAATCTCTGATTCTTACCCATAAGCTTTTGATCTGCTCATGGCTATACTTCAGAGTCAGCTCTTTGCACTCTATCCATTTCTTGATGTAGAGGACAACACTTCCGCCCCTCGTTCTTCACCTGTCCCTTCTGAGCAGCCTATAGCCATTGATAGGCACACTCCATTCGTGGAATTCATCCCATCATGGAAATGTCTCACCATGGAAAAAGCAACAATAACAATAATCAACTAAGTAAGAAGTTTAAGTTCACAAAAAAAAAAAGTAGCAGATCTGAAGGCCAAGATGATAACAAAAGTTTATGCACGCTGCATGCTTTTTTGTTTTTATGGCTTCAGTAGCTCCTCTGACTCTAAGCTTAAGAGTGCCATTTAATCAAAATGGATAGCTTTAGTTGATTACATAAAGGAGGGTGATCAGCAGTAAAATGGTGAGCAAATTTAGCTAATTAGGTTTCACATTCAACACTCCATGGAGATGAATGGGAACATTTCACAGTTATCTTCAAGCTAGTGTTTGTGTATGTTTGGCATAGAAGTGCATCATTCCACATTGCCAGGGTTATCTAACTACACAAAAAAACTATTTCAGAAGGAGAAAGACTGTATGGTGGAGTTCTCTTCAGAAACACACACAGGAAGAGGCTAATTGCTTGGAATTAATGAATTTTTCACACTAACAAATTTCTATTGTTCTTGCAAATGGGTATTTCGGTTTTTGCCAACAGCTGTTGTGAGTTTCTTTCTTTTTTTTCCTGTTGTATAAGTGTGATTATTTTTACTTTCCCTTCCCGCATATTAAGAGTTGTCAATGTCTTGGCAGGTCCCATAGAATTTAGGCAACAGTTAACAATTTGATATTTTACTGCATTTGACGGGTCATTAACATATGTGAGTATTTATGAACAATAAACAATTTTAAATATTATTACTGCTTGTAGGAAAAGTACAAAAGGAAATACTTCAGTGAGAGAGACAGATAAACAACTGATTATATAGTCATTATGTGCTATAATAATTACTGCTTGTGCAGATAACAGAGAATGGACTTGTTCTTTCAAGATAGTAGAGCTCAGTTTTGTATCTAGTTATCTCTTTCCTAGTTTTATATTTAAGCCAAGTGTAGGGGGTTGAATACATGACTAAACATCATGGGAAAATTTTAGCTTGCTTAACTGAACTGTCTACAGTCCAACTATCTACATTCAAGATAGTCAGGTTTGCACTTTCAGGGGCTGAGTAATCTCACCTATCTGGCCTAAAATAGAGCAGATGCATCAAACTATACAGAAGTTGTTTCTCATTATTTACTAAATTACTAGTCCACATCCAGACATCTGCATATCTGAGCTGGGTGAGAAGAACTGTACATATGTAGCAGTAATACACTGTCAGTATTTTATACAAGAAAGTCCAAGTTAGTTTTGAAATAAAGAGGAAAGAGCACCTATACACAACGAGGGATAAACTGGGATGAATGACATGGCACATATCATATGTCATGCCTTGAGACTGCAAAAGGATTTAAAGCATAGGAGCCTTAAAAGACAAATCTGTTTGCCAAAATAAATACTTTTTGTAGCACTCAGATGCACATACTTGCTCATAAGGTGAACTGGAAGTCCACGTAAAAGGGGAAATCCTCTTCAATGGTCTGAGTTAGGAGATCAAACTAGATTCTTTCAGGAGTCTAGCAAAACAAAAGTAAATGAGGCTACCATTACACACATCTGAGAGACACACGGCACATAAGTACTTTTCTTAACTGAGACATGTAAGTGTAAAATTTCACAAGACTAAAATTTTTCCTACTCCAACTTTTATTTCAAAGCACAAATGGAAATTATGTGAAGCTATTGCCTCTAATGAGAACAGTATATTAGCAGCTGACCCTGCTTTCATTAGAGAGAGCAGACAGTATCGTCAGACCTATTTTCCAAAGATCTAAAGAAAATCAAGCTTTTATTATGTCCAAGATCAATACACTCATTTTTCTTTCTCTAGGCAACCTGGATTATTTGGCTAATCCCTGGTATGTGTTTCTGTTCATTCATCTTCTAGGCACTGAATCTGCAAAGCCATATGCAATGCTCAGCTTGATATATCGAGTATTTCCAGTGTCTCTTCTTTTTCCTTTCTTTTTGTTTTAACTAAGTACTTGGATTCTCTCTGCTGACTGTGCAGAGTCTCTATGTCTATTTACAACAATATGCACTTTCTACCTATCTCTCAAATTTCAAAACATTCTTCAGTGGGTTTACAGTTTTTTTATTTGCCATTGGCTCTCAATACCAATGGGTAATGAGACTGTTGAGACCAACATGATGTTAATCAGCCTGTTCTTAGAAAACAGTTATATAGGTGTGCAGGAAGCAAATAGTGAGGCAGACAAGAGAAGAATATTGAAGCTACTGTAGTTCTCTGAGCAAATGTCCTTTCTGGATCTGTGTAGTCTAACTATGAAACTCAAGAGGCTCCATTTGTAACCTCTTAAGTTAATACACAGGAAGGCATTAAGCCATAAATAAGTTACTGACAAAAAAACCCCTTGATCATATAGATTAAAATTAATTTTCTAGAAATAAAGTAATAATTATGATTGACAGAGTTCGATCCTTTGTTACACCTGTGCCAATCCAGGAGAATCCTTTTATTATAACACTGTGCTTTCCTGTATCATCTCCTAAAAAGCTTAATTATCCTTTTTTAATATAGCATTACCATGTCCTAGATCACAGATCACAGAACTTTGCCTGAAATACCAATGAACCTTAAGTACCTGAAAACATTGAATCAGGGTGAAAAGATTATTAACTCTTATTTCTGTAGCTAGGCAGACCAGGTAGAAGTTCAGGTTTTTTGCTTCTCATAAATAGTATGCTCAGTTTCCTATGAGATTCCTCTTTCTTTTAGAAAGTGGGAAAAGATGACTGTTTTATGAGCTTACCTGTGGCTGTACCTAATCATACTTGGCATATGCACCTCTTCAGTTAGTTAGTGTGATAATAAATGAAGATTAATTTTGGTCTGTTCATAGGTTAACAAAAAATTTAAAAACACAATTAAGTGGATAGATAAGTCAATGTAAAATTTTTATTAAGGTGAACTTGGTTAGAAAGTTATTCTTAATGTCTTAGCTAATTATTTTTCAATACTGCTTGCATACACATACAGGTAATAAAGAGGCACGTTGGGGCTGGAATATAACGCCCATAATTTGGGCAACAGCACTGTCCTGGAACAGTCCTGCTAACTTCAATGTAATTTCACAGAGAAGAAAACACCTTTAAGTTCACAAATTGATGTCTTAGATTTCCTCTTAAAGGCAACATATGGTGAGTATCAAAAAGCTGTTTCCTTCTAATTTTCAGCTTGAACGTGGAGATGTTAAATAATACAACACAGAAATCTGCGATACGAATATATTGACTTACATTATGGTGAAGCCATCAAGCCAAGGAATGTTGAAGTACATCTTCACAGAATAATTTTATTACCCTTAAAAATATTTTTTTGAGACAATAAATGATAAATAATATCTGTAGACTTCCTAAGAAACTAAATTCAGTAGCTTAAAAAGATGTTACAGTGAAAATCCAGTACATCTCAAATTTGCTGGAACTGGAGATGTTGTGTATTTGATTTCCTCTGCAGAGAGATCATATTTCAAAAATAAAATTTCTTTTTGGTCCTAAAATACAACCATAATTTTATTGAAATCAATGACATTGTTATCCTAGCCATACAATTATTTAGTTGATATACTGCTAGTCCATTGTCTTTGTAGTGGCTATAGCTAATAACTAAATTGTGGCTATGTGCAAATACTGTGCCAATGGCATAAGATCTTTTTTGCAGTGCCCCAAACACAGATTGTAACTGAGCCACAATCTACCTTTTGCCATCACCTCTGGGTAGAATAGGCCATAATACAACAGCTCTATACTTCATGCAATTATATGGCCAGGTGCCACTGTGTTAGTGCAGTCACATTTTTGGGTAAAGAAAAAATATCAAGGCTCAAGCCTACTCTCCTCACACCATTATGGAAAGGGGAAGTAATGGCTCTGCAGAGGTTGCTTTCCCACCTCATAAATGAAGGATGCTTTCCCACTGGTAATGCAGACAAACCTGTGTAACAGGCAAAAAGGAGCGTTGCTGAGGGAACATTTAGTAGACTTGAGCAAAAATTGAAATTACTGTTCCATGGGGAAATTCAGCTATTTCAACACTTGATTTTTGTACCTAATTGAGTTGAAAAATTGGAGCTTGTCAAAGAACGGTATACTGTAAAAGCTGCTTTGGTTGTGAGGTGGTGACATTTCATTTTGAATTCATACAGCATTAAACTGCAGTTCTCTATTTTTCTATACTGTTATATACATCTCTCACAATGTACATGCAGCTATATGATCCCCATAATGCACCATACACCTCCATCCATGTATGATGCAGTGCATCATAGATTTCAGAGGTGCTTGACCAGGAGGCAAATACTTGAATTTTGATGTTAATAGTTGTCTGCCAGTATCAATAACAGGCATTCTCTTAATGAATGAATACAATGCATACAAACCATTTGCAAAAATGTATTATTAGTATGCATTTGAACAAAACTTGATTAAAACTGTAAGGTAGTAAATCTTCATATATGAACTCTAAAAAAATTCAATTAAGGATGCAACAAAAATCCTTATCTACTTCTGCTATTTTCTTCCTCTGTTTGGACTTAATAATTTTTATTAAATATCTGGACTGTGCTTTAAGCCCCTGTTTCTTTACAAGGAGATGAAAAGAAACCACAATCTAGTCCTCACAGAAAGTGGTACAATGAGTAGTGTTACCATCAAAAAATATCACCATGTTTACAGTCATTGTAGTTGTGTTGTACAGAACTCTGAAGAGTTGTGAAGTAATAGGATATCTTAGCTTCCTGTGAGTAAAAGATAACCAGTCAATTTTTTAGCCTGCTAAAAATATTCCTAGAAAAAATCCATATGGTGCAGCAAAACCACAAGGGAAATTATACTCTTTTTTTTAAAAGTTATTCTGGGTAGAAGAATAGCAAGGCCTTCTGTTTATCATTATATTTATGAGGTAACTTCAATGAAATCATAAAAGTATTATCTTATGAACTGCAGAAGTTTTCATTTATTTTTCTGCCAAATCACTAAATGGTCCTCTTTTTCAGGTGTATTGCAAAAATGTAGTCGGTTTCCTACAATGAAATTGGGTTGAAAGGAATGGGATGGTTGGGTGATATAAGGCTTGCTTTGTAGTGGGAAAAAAATGTTATATAGATAATTGCCAGCATTTTCTTTGAAACTTTTATGTGGGACATGTCATGCATTTAATATGCTCAATTCAAATTTCCCTTGTCATATGGTACATAGTGATAAAGCATATGGACAGATTTTAGATTTACTTTAATGTTCCTACGTATATGAAAATAACAGTTAGATATTGCAGATGACATAGTTTATACAAATATCAGTAGCAATTTTACTGCCTTCCTTTCCTGTCTCTTTCTTCCGCCAAAATAAGCACCTAATTTCAGAATGCCTTCCTGGGAACGATTTCTTTATTTAAAAAAAAAGAAAGAAAGAAAAAAAAAAGGTGACATCCATAAAGCATTATGGAGTTTTGGAAAGTTAAATGAAAACATCAGGGTGTCATTTTAAAATAATCTGAATAATTTAAGAATATAAAACACCCTCACAGTCCTAGTTTTTATGGTTTTGACTCATTTTTATTTAAAATAGTCAATGAGTTATTGCATTTAGATAGTTGTGTTTTTCAGATGAGCGTCTCCTGCTCTGAAGATTGTCAATGAGGATTCCAGATGAATTAAGTATCTGTTGGTAGAGTGTAATTTCCTACATAGAATGGCTTTTCCACAGAAATAGTCAAACAGTCTTCTCAATACACTCACTAAGGAGACCGAAAGACTTAGATTGTAATATCTTATCTGAGTATATGCAAAACTGACTAAGGAGACAAATTTCTTCCTAAACAAGTGAACTTTCCTTAAAATATTTTTGCAGAATGTTTTTTGCACTTCCAATTGAACTCAGTTAAAAAAAAATGGTGAAAGTTCTGTGGGTTAGCTGCAGACCACATTCTGTGGTGTTACGCCACTTTGTAGGGGCTGAACACTACAAACTGGGGATAAAGGTAGAACTGGAATGGGAATACAAGTAGAATAAGTGAGAATAAATAGACAATATCTGAATCTGGGCATTAGGATTTATGTTGGACAATGAATTACATTACAACATCTCTTTTATAGGAACGTCTGAGCTTTAAAATAGACCTAAGTGGAAAAAAGTAAAGTAGACATATTGGAAACTGTGAAATATACGGTTCCTAAATTGTGGAATGGATTTGGAAGAGCAGAATTCTAAATGTGAATGATTAAAGCAGACCTCACCAGATCAATGTTACCTATAACCATTATGCAATTATGAAATACCACAGTATTTCTTTATGATTTTTTTCCCCTCTTTTCTATAACTCCACAATTTTGACTGCCACCTGAGTGCATTATACCGTGACAGTAAATCTATATGTTCATTTAGATGACTGCTTCCTTTTCAACCTATAAAATGCCTACTGTCTCTCATGAAACACTTTGCATTCAATATGCAGAGTGAGCTACTCTGTTACATTTCAATACATTTACATTTTTGAAGAAACATCTAGATGATGAACCACACATGAGTGCCTGAAAGAATCTGAAGAAAAATGAAACTGTAGGATGGAATTCTTTCTTTCATATTCTTCACTTTCCTCTATCACCCTTAGGAACTTCATATAGATAATAAGAGAAAAATAATTAATAACCTTAATCTTCCTTTAACTTTTGCATGGGTGGTAGGGGGTGTCCTGAATGCCTGCCTCTCTAAACCTTTCTGAGGAAAATTTTTCTTCTACCAAAGAAAAGAGTTTGAGAATTCAAATGTGACTGTATCTTCACATGTTTCTCTGGTAACAGCCAATCAACGTGTGAGAAAAATGAGTTGAGAATATCTTCACTTTTCTTATATGGACCTTTGCTTAAAAAAATTAGATTGCAGATTTTATTCAAACATTTTGTTCATTTATCAAAATTATATTAGAAATAAAAAATATATATTTGTTGCTGTATTCCTCTACTGTCTCCTTGGAAACCTGAATGACTGTGTGACAAACTTGTCAATGACTAACTTAGGTTATATGAATGTGACACTGAATAAATTCAATGCATATTTGCAATATTTACCTATACATTTCTGTGTATCGGTGAGGTTCAAAAAACCATCAGAAATAGACACATTTTATTAAAAAAGGCTACAAAGTCATAAACAGAGAGCATGCAAACATATCCTGGAAAAAAGACGTGCATTAATTACTGCATTGCATCTATAATAGCATTACCTTTTGTTTAATTTCACCTTCATAGAGAATTCTGTTGTTTTTTCCATGCAGGAACAAGTAGATATTACTAGTATTGACAGCATCTATTTGTTAGACTGTATGTGGAATCGTTAAATCCTCCCCTAAGATAGAATCCTTGGTAATAATTCTAATTATAGACACTTCAAAGGGGTTTCTCTCCATATCCAAATACAAAGTATATAATATGATGTTTTCTTCAAGACTTAAGGATTTTATGACTCTTCTCTTCATTCTGCCTTCTGAGAATCAGAAAAATTCTGAATGTAAAAATATGTAATGTTCTACAGTTATGCAGGCAATAGTAACAAGATCTTAATAAAAATTACAAGAACAGTAATCCTTTATTATTTTCTTGTATTCAGAATCAATAATTAATAATGAAAAATTAAACCAACTATTTTTTCCCAATACTGAGAGAATGAAATAATAGCTTTATAAGACAGGCTTCAAGATCAGGTGTCAAATGAATACTACCAGATGTAACAAACAGAGAGCTGTTCTATAGTTATTTCTATATTTTGTAATACAAACATGGAAATAATACCCATAGCTATTGAGTTTTGGACAAAAATCAAGAATATTAGAGTGATTTGAAGAGTGAAAATAAAAGTAACAATACAACAAAGTATATTTGAAGGTTTTCTGTAAGTTACCAAAGAACATTTCATTTGTCTTGTGATACAACACATAACAATGAGCAATATTTGTGTGGTAAATTTGTTCATTCCAAGTATGAGTGAAATACTAGCACCTCACTTTCTGTTAAGTCTATCTGTAAGGCTAGGTTAGTGTGTGCATAAAAATGACTGAGAAGACGATGGTATAGAAAGCCTTGACTAACATTTTAGGCACCGTCCAAAGATGTAACAGGATTTGGAATACTTGGAGTTCACATATGTTATACACTCTCCTTTTGACACCCCCGTCTGTTGTCTCCAAATAGGTAGTCGTTTATTGCTTTTTTATGCAACGAATAAATGACCACCATTCCATCTCCTTCCTCTTGGCTCTACAACTGTGAGTTGAATCCAAGATTACTATTATCCATTTTTTCATGACCAATTGCTTTTCAGGGTAAGTGAATGGGTAATTTCTTTCATTGCAGTGTGTATGGACTTAGAGTCTGTGTAGCAGGAACGTAAGAAGGTTCTTTCCATCTGGTACATTACTACTAGAAAGAAACATTAATTTGTAGTCAGATAGGTTCCTTTAAAATGCCAGTCTGCATTACTGGTGTTGCTCAGACATTCTGGAGCAATGGACTTCAGGGTGGCCCAGACTCTGCAGAAGCACAATATACTTACAGAAACTCTTTCCACATGTAACACAATGCACATGTCTTTTCTCTGCTGCTTATATAAGATAACAAACAGATGGTGCTTCATGTTTTTAATTAATAATTTGGATGTTCTGTGATCCACCTTTATTTTTAGAATGAAATCTTTCAGTTTTGTCTTATTTTATCAGATAAATACTGTAGTCACCCTTCTGCCTTCAGATTATTTTGGATTTTGCTTTTTTGTTTTGTTTTGTTTTTTAATTCACAGAATACAAAAAGGTGGCTTTTCCTTATTTTCTGCTTCTGTAGCATAACTCAACATGTCCTGCAGGAATACTGTTTGTTAATTTTTGCTAATTATATGTATTAGCTGATAATGTGTATGTTGTGAAACTTTGCATTCCATTGCAATTCATACACGTTTATCAAACGCTACAGTAAGACTCAATAAATTTAAATAAATTTCTAGTAGAAACTGATATTAGTGACATGTGGAACATGATTTTTGCTTATAAAAAGCTTTTAAAAGGTGTTTTCAGTTATTTTGGGTTGCAAAAGTTGACTGTTGAAGGTTCACTGAGAAGCTGAATTATCCAAATAATTAAAAAAATCCCAGTGAAAATTAAGGTAAATTTTCTGTTGGATCTATTATTCTCTGCAATGTGGAGAGAAAAATACACTCTTTTGGGGATGTACCACTACTGAAACTACTGGGATGTTAAGCTGAAATGATAGAAATCTAAAAGAGTCTAGCATATCTAGAATCATATGTGGACTGTTCTATGTCTTTGGTACCCACTAAATTTATATATTGTGTTGATAACGATGTAGGGACACAAATCTTCATTTTCCCTTAAGTGTAGCCATGCTATCCGTACTAAAGAAAAAGGAGGCACGTGTACTATAAATAACGAAATCTAAAAAGATTAGGAAAGCAAGCTGATTTCAGTAAACCTTGAAACATGATTGTTTTTGAACCCATGAGATGACATTAAATAAGAAAATAAAATAACTTTTTTTTTGTGAGAAAAACATTTTCTAATTCAAGGAGACAGCACATTTTATCTTTACACACTCTTGTTCTTGTATTTATTCTTGAGGGAGTCACTATAGGTCTTTATCTGTTCTCCTTTATGCCTTTTCTGCAGTAAATAGATTTAATATTTTTGTTTCCATAAGAATGTGGTTTCAAATTTGTATATGCCTTTTTTTCTCTCACCTCTTCTTTAAATATTTCTTCTTTTCCTTTCTGAGGAGTCCGAATGTTTCTGTTTTTCTTGCTTGCTCTGTTTCAAAACAAAGTCTTGTCCAGTTTATGATTTTTATTAGAGCTCACATATTTCTTTTCTATTTTTTTTTTTTGTCTTTCTGTTTCTTTGTTTTGTTTTGGTGGGGTTTTTTCCCTTTTTTTTTTTTTTTGGTGTGGATTTTTTTTGTTTGTTTAGCTTCAGATGGGTATAATGTTCTAGATATTACTCCAGATTCAATTACCAGCCTATCCATAGCAATGTCTGTCCAAAGGTGGGTATGAAATAAGTTTAAAACCTCAGCTGCTCCACATAGGTTTTCACTACTCTAAGTTCATTTTTAACATGTCTACCAGCCATTATCCTGGGAGGAATCTTGAAATATAGACCCTTGCCTTGCCTTGCCTTGCCTTGCCTTGCCTTGCCTTCCCTTCCCTTCCCTTCCCTTGCCTGCCCTTGCCTGCCCTGCCTTTTCTCTGAAGAAAAGCAATATTTTGGACAATTACCAATGCTGAAGTATGTGGAAATTATTATGGAATTACATGTTTTTTTACATTCTCACTAAAACCAAAGGAGTTCACCATGATTGATGCAAGTATACTGAATACCAAAGGATTTAATAATTGTTAAACTTTTGTTATGTACTGGCAACACTTTTTTTAAAGTGGTAAAAAATTACTAAGTCAGTCCTTTGTTTTTCACTGAGAAGCATCATGTTGAATTAAACTTATCATGGATGCAGATAGAACAAGTAATTCCATGTAAATGTCTTTGTAAAGTGCTTAGACTTGTATTACTACTCATGCCAACTTCCTTTTCCTTTCTTTTGATTAAAATAAATTGAGCTGATGGTAAGTCTGGAGAAATTGTGTATATGTGTGGTGGTATGTGTAGGTGTGGGAATATGCCAGAATTTGGAAAAAGAATGGGTTCAGGATGGAGTCTGCCTGTGCTTGTATATGCCTGTATGTGTGGTCTCGAGAAAGTGTGTATGCATGAGGACATGAATAAAGGAAGAGAATGTAAGTAAAAACTATGTGTGTGCAGGAGGTAAAAAAAGATGGAATATGAGGTAAAAAATAAGGATTACAGGATCTGATTATACCAATATGTTTTTATACCAATATGTTTTTATACCAATTCACAAAGTCATTGTCCTTGAGAGAGTCTTTAATCTTCCTAATTTCTTCTTCAACCAGGAATTATGAATTACCAGCAATACATGAGGAAGTGCTGAGACTGTGTTAAGTCATCTAGATCAGAAATGGTTTGAATAAAGGCACCAATATTCCTGTTCTGCCCCAGCCACATCTGCCTCTGCTAGATCGAGAAAAAGATTGGTTCCATATATGTATTGCTGTATATGAAGAACACATATTGTTACCTGACATATTCTTCTAGAATGTTAATAACATGATGACCAGAGATCAAAAAGTAACACGTGTTACTTTTGGTTTTTATCATTGGTATTCCTTTTATGAAATGTGTACTTGCTTTAATAAAACTACTAGAAATTATTAAATGTAAACTGTAGCCCTAAAATTTGAAAGATTTTTTTTGTTAGCCTCAGAAATGTATATCTTCTTTGAAAAATTAAACTATTCTTTAATTAGCAAATAGATTCTAAATTTAAAATGAGATATTGAAATGCCTGTACAATGAAATGTTGTGAACAAATTTAATTTATTACTTATCTGACTAATAATAAACAGAAAAATAATAATGACTTTTGCATTGTATCTACTTTTTAAAAAAAAATTCAGTTACAAACATCATTGCTTTTTATTTCACCTATAAGTTAAAAGTATTTTTTTTTCCAGATGAAAGTGTTTATATACATAGTTGTTTCTTTCTTTGAAGGATAGGTGAATTTAAACTTAAGTGGCATAATAGGGCCTCAAAGCAGTAGAGGAAGAGTCTTAAGTTAGTTTTAAAATGTAAAGCAACCATGTGTAAAGTTCACAAATTTATGCTTACCATTTTACTTATTTATGGGTGTCTCTACAGAGCTTGTTAATGTAGTATGAGTAACCAATGCACTTCATTTTGCTTTCGGACATGCCTGTTGGAGACAATAAGAGGATTAATTAGGCAGGTCTAGTAACTCCATGATATACACTTTTTGAAAATAGGAAACAGATTCATTAATATTACAGAGAAAAGGAAGTTTTGATGTCCTAAGTCTTGACTGATTCACATGGAAAGGGCATTGCAGAGAATCTTGGACTGCTGCTATCTTTGCTATTTCTATTCTGCATTTACTGAAAATTATCTTTTGAGCAAAAAGAATCCAAAACAGAGTGAGAAAATGGTTGCTATTTAACATTCCAGTCATTGCTTTCTTACAAGCTTCTCCCTCTTCCCTTTGGTCTGTTGTTAATAACAGTTTGATTCACCGATGTGTTGTCCATTTCTTAGCTACACTGACAACCCTGATTGCTGAATAGAATACTGAAAAGCATTTCTAGTACCTATCTGACATTTTCAGTGTGAAACAAACATTGTGCTAAAGGCCATTGTTTTAAAGTCACTTCATCTTCAGAAATCATTGAGTCTTGAAAGATTCTCAATCAAAAGCAAAAATTTGCCATCCTTAGGATTTTGAAGATTTTTGGTGGCTTAACTTAAATAAATGTGCTATTTCATTTTCTTTTAAATTGTGCAACATCAATATTGTCCTGCCAAAAATGTGTGCAACTGTGAAATCTGTGAAATGGGTAATATCACAGAATCCCAGAACATCTGATGTTGGAGGGAATACCTGGAGATCATCTAGTCCAATGACCCCACACAGACCATGTGCAACTGGAGTGAGTTGCTCAGAGGTGTGTGTAGTTAGGTCTTAAATATCTCCAGTAGGGACACTCCGCAACATCTCTAGTCAACATACTGGAATTGTAATTGATATTCATTTTAGCACATGGCAGTAGCTCTTAGAACTGATGAATCTGTGAATGTAAGTTTGTTCTTGTGCTTCCACTTACAGGAACTGTGACTAGGTAAAGACGAAAGTAAAGTAAAAGTGGTTTTAAAGCTCTTGACAGGGAGATCTGTCTTGTCTTAAAACTGGCAGAATCAGCTCTGCCTCCATCTAGAGCTCACTGTCCACTCAGTTTTCACTGTCAAGGGAAGGAGAACTTTTTTCCAACATGACTGAAGAGCTTCTTCAGATGTTTACTACACTGGTAAAAATTAGGAGATACCAAATTTCTTGTACAATCCTATGTGAAGAAGTCAGACATATGACTACTATTCTATTGCAAAATGAAGAAAGAAAAAAGACAACAGTTGCAGTATGAGAAGAGAAAATGAAAATTCTGTTTATCCTTCATATGGCATATTACATCCTGCCACAAAGCAATGTTGGAAGTCTGGACTGACACAGGACAACCATTTCATCCTCCTGTAACTGGAATGTATTGTGAAAAAAAAAAAAGTTATCAGCTATGGTGGGTTTAACATTTAAAGGTTAGATAAATCTGCAAGTTACTTGGTGATCCTCTTACATTCTCTCCCATGATATTCTATTATTTTCAAAAAGCAATACTGAGTATTTTTGAATGATCACAGAATCACAGAGTCATTAAGGTTGGAAAAGACCTTTAGGATCATCAAGTCAAACCATCAACCCAACATCACCAAGCCCACTAAACCATATCCTGAAGTGCCATGTCTACATGTTTTTTGAATACTTCCAGAGATGGTGACTCCACCACCTCCCTGGGCAGCCTGTGCCAATGCTTGACCACCCTCTCGGTGAAGAAAATTTTCCTAATATCCAGTCTAAACCTCCCCTGATGCAACCTGAGGCCATTTCCTTTCATCCTATCGCTAGTTACTTGGGAGAAGAGACCAACACCCACCTCACCACAACCCCCTTTCAGGTAGTTGTAGAGAGCAATGAGATCACTCCTCAGTCTCCTCTCTCCAGACTAAACAACCCCAGTTCCCTCAGCCGCTCCTCATCAGACTTGTACTCCAGACCCCTCACCAGCTTCCTTGCCCTTCTCTGGACACGCTCCAGCACCTCAACATCCTTCTTGTAGTGAGGGACCCAAAACTGAACACAGGATTCAAGGTGCGGCCTCACCAGTGCCAAGTACAAGGGCTCGATCACGTCCCTACTCCTGCTGGCCACACTATCCCGGCCTGATACAGGCCAGGACGCTGTTGCCCCTCTTGGCCACCTGGGCACACTGCTGGCTCATGTTCAGCCGTCTGTCAACCAGCACCCCAAGTCCTTTTCTAGAGGACAGCCTTCCAGCCACTCTTCCCCAGATGATAAAAGCAAACAGACTCTTTGTTATTTTTGTAATCATGTATAACTCACGATTCTGCAGAAGCAAAATAAATGAAGTAATATCATGAGTATATTTCCAGTATATCTTGTTTCTCCTCAGAGCAGAAATATTCTATTATTGTGCTTTTTTATATCTGAAAATGCAAAAAGTAGTTACATAGAGTACCAACAATATTTTTGAGGTATGTTTGCCTTATGTTTGATTTTTATCATAAATTATAAAAACTATGCTTATTTTTGTAAATATGTCAACTTTTTTTTATAACATGCCCTTTTATGGCAAAGGGGGTTAAACTCAGAAGAGAAGATGAAACAATTTTTTCAAAAATACTCTTTTGCCAAATTTGTTTTCATGTTAGAAGCAAAATGTTACCAAATTATTTTTTGAATTGATAAATTTTCTTTAATAATTTTCAGTAATATATTACTGCTTGATCATTAGTTCAAGTATGAGATGTAACTATGTGTAATTGTTATTACAGCAGTTCATTTTCAGATGTAAATAGAGCCAAGTATATGACTTTTATGTAATAATTGGCTGAAACAAGTCATGGAGAATCATAAAATATCCAGAGCTGGAAGGGATACTCCAACTCCTGACTTCACACAGGGCAGCATAGAAATTAAACCATATATCTAAGAACATTGTCAAAACACTTTTTGAACACTGACAGGCTTGGGGTCATAACCCTTTCCCTGGAGCTTGTTCCAGTGGTTGACCATTCTCTCTGTGAAGAACTTTTTCCTAATATCCAACCGTTAACTTCCTCTGATGCTGCTTTAAGCCCTTCCCTCAAGCCCTATTACCAGCCATCAGAGAGAAGAGATCAACACCTCCATCTGTTCAGACTGTTAGGTGGATGAGGAATTGGCTGGGTGGTCACATACAGAGGGTAGTGGTCAATAGCTCCATGTCCAGATGGAGACTGGTGAGGAATAGTGTCCCTCAGAGGTCCATGTTGGGACCAGTACTGTTTAATATCTTCATCAATGACACAAACAGTGGGATCGAGTGCACCCTAAGCAAATTTGCAAATGACACCAAGCTGAGTGGGGTGGTTGACATGCCTGAGGGACGGGATGCCATCCAGAGGGACATGGACAAGTTCAAGGAATGGGCCCATGTAAACCTCATGAGGTTTAACAATGCCAAGTGCAGGGTCCTGCACTTGGGTTGGGGCTGGGATATGAAGGCATTGAGAGCAGCCCCAATGAGAAGGACTTTGGGGGATACTGGTGGATGGAAAGCTGGACATGAGCTGGCAATGTGTGCTCACAGCCCAGAAGGCCAACTGTATCTTGGACTGCATCCAAAGCAGCATGACCAGCAGGTTGAGGGAGGTGATTCTGCCCTTCTGCTCCGCTCTGGTGAGACCCCACCTGGAGTCCTGCATCCAGCTCTGGAGTCCTCAGCACAGCAAAGACATGGTCTTGTTGGAGCGGGTCCAGAGGAGGGACACAAAAATGATCAGTGGGATGGAACACCTCTCCTATGAGGACAGGCTGAGAGGATTGGGGTTGTACAGTGTGGAGAAGAGAAGGCTCCAGGCAGACCTTATTGCAGCCTTCCAGTACTTCAAAGGGACTTATAAGAAAGATGGGGACAGAATTTTTAATAGGGCCTGTTTCAATAGGACAAGAGGTAATGGCTTTAAAATAAAAGAGGGCAGTTTTAGACTAGATCTAAGGAAGAAATTTTCTATGATGAGGGTGGTGCTACACTGGCACAGGTTGCCGAGAGAGGTGGTAGATGCCCCATCCCTGTAAACATTCCAGGTCAGGTTGGACAGGGCTCTAAGGAACCTGATCTGATTTAACATGTCTCTGCTCCAAGGGGGTGGGACTAGATGACCTTTAAAGGTCCCTTCCAACCCAAAGATTCTATGGTTCTATGATCTCTGCCTCCCCCTCATGAGGAAGCTGTAGACATCAATGAGGTCATCCCTCAGTCTTCTTTAAGCTGAACAAACCTACTATCCTCAGCTGCTCCTCAGGCCTCTAGTCTTTTCACCATCTTTGTTGCCCTCCTTTGGACACATTCTAACATATTTTAACATCCTTCTTATGTGGATGTTATAAGATGTTAGATTTATAAAGATGTTGTGCATCCTTAAACTGCACATGTTACTTGCAGTGAGTCTGCACCAATGGTGAGTATAGTGGAACAATCACTTCTTTCAACTGGTTAGCTATATTGTGCTTAATGCACCCCAGGATACAGCTGACCCTTTTGGTTGCCAGGGCCCATTGTTGGGTCATATTGAGTTTACCATCAACCAAAAGCACTTTATATGTACATCCAGGATTACACTGTCACAGATGCAGAATCCAGCATCTCTCCATGTTAAATCTCATATGGTTGATAATTGCTCAGAGCTCTAATCTACCAAGATCTCCATGTAAGGCCTCTCTGCTCTTGAGGGGATCAACAACTCCTCCTAATTTAGTATCATCAGCAAATTTACTAAATGTGCACTCAATTCCTGTGTCCAGGTTAAAATAAAAAAACTCCACATCCATTGCCTTCCCTTTGTCCACTAGGTGGGTAACCTTGTCATAAAAGGGTATTAAGTCAGTATGACTTTCCTTTCATGACCTGTATTGGCTTTGACCAATGACTGCATTGTCTTTCAAGTGTTTTTCAATAACTCCCAGTATATTCTTCTCCATAATTTTACTAGTCACTGAAGTAAGACTGGCAGGTTTACCATTGGGCCTCATAGACTTACGTGCATTCAGTTACAGCAGCAAATCCTGTACAAGTTCAAAATCATCTGATCACTCTGCCAATTGTGGCCCTCCAACTGAGGGCTCCAGGGATCCCAGGGCCCATCATTGGTATATTAATGCAAAGGTGGCATTAAATATCTCTGCTTTATCTTCCTCCCTATTTGTGAGGTGACTAACTTCATCATATAATGGACCAACATTTTTTTTAGTTTTCCTTTTGCTGTTAACATACTGTCCTGGTTTCAGCCAGAGTAGAGTTAATTTTCTTCATAAAAGCTAGTGTGAGGCTCTGTTTTGGATTTGGGATGAGAAAATGTTGATAACATGTTGAAGTTTTGAGTTGTTGCTAAGTAGTCAAGGACAGTCCAGCTTCTTGTGCTGGCCTGCTAGCAAGAAGGCTGGGGGTGCACGGGAAGTTGGGAGGGGACACAGCCAAGACAGCTGACCCAGGCTGGCCAAAGAGATATTCCATACCATATAACATCATGCTCAGTATATAAAGCTGGGACGAAGAAGAAGGAAGGGGTTAAGGGACGTTTGGAGTTATGGCGTCTGTCTTCCCAAGAAACCGTTACGTGTGACAGAGCCCTGCTTCCCTGGAGACGGCTGAACACCTGCCTGCCCATGGGAAGTAGTCAATTAATTCCCTGTTTTGCTTTGCTTGCATGCGCAGCTTTTACTTTACTTATTAAACTGTCTCAAAACCATGAATTTCCTCACTTTTACTCTTCTGATTCTCTCCCTCATCCCACTGTGGGGGAGTGAGTGGCTGCGTGGGGCTTACTTGCCGCCTGAGGTTAAACCATGACACATACTTTAAAAAGTCCTTTTTTGTTATCCACCACAATACTGACCATCTTCAATTTCGACTGAGCTTTGGCCATATGAATTTTCTCCCTACAGTGATGAACAGCATCTCTGTAGTCCTCTTGTGTAGCCGAACTTTGCTTCCAAAGTTCATACACTTTCTTTTTCCATGTAAGTTCCAGGAGATCCTTGTTCAGGCAAGCTGACCCCTGCCCCTCTTGCTTGACTTATAACACAGTGGAATTGCCTGCTCCTGCACTATTAAAACATGATTTTAAAAAAGTAACAAGAATTTATGGACTCTAATACCCTCAAAAGCAGATTTCCAGGCAACCTTCCTAACTAGTTCCTTGAGCAGCGTAAATTCTGCTCTCCCAAAATCCAGTATAATAGACCTGCTGACATTTTTCTTATATCACCAAAGATTTTAAACTCAATCATTTCATGATCACTGTAGCCAAGACAACCACCAATTATCACTTCACCCATGAGACCATCTCTATTTACAACCAACAGATCTAGGAGGGCAACTTTCCTAGTCATATCCCTTAGTACCCGTAGCAAAAAGTTATCTTCAATGTGCTTCAGGAATTTCCTGGACCTGTTGGTGTCTTCTGTATTATAGTTCCATTTAACATCTGGAAGTTGAAGTCACCCATAAGGACAAGGGCAACTGATCTAGAGATTTCCCTTAATTCTTTATAGAATAATACATTGATGTCATCATTGTGGCTCATTGATCTGTAGTAGACTTCCACAAAAACATCTGCTTTATTAGCTTTTCCTCTAATGCTTACCCAGGAGCTTACCTATGTCATCCTTAACTGAAAGTGCTATGCAGTCGAGCCCTTCCTTTATAGATATGCTACCCTCCATCTTGCCTGCCCTGCTTCTCTCTCCTGAAGAGACTATAACCTTCCATCACACCATTCCAGTCCCAGGACTCTTCCTACCAAGTCTCACTTATGCCAATGATGTCGTAGCCAAAGCTTCTAGTTCCTCTTGTTTATTTCTCCTACTGTGTGCATTAGTGTACAAACATATCAAATGCACTCCAGTGCACTCAGCACACTGTGGGGCAGAGTGAAAGATGAAAGCACATTGTTCCTCAAACATTGTCATGCTGCCCCATAGCTTATCACTAGAATGCCTAATCTTATACCTTTCCCCCTTTGAACCTAGTTTAAAGCTCTTTAAATGTGTACATTCACATTATTTCTTGTAGTTTTTTGTTGATTAGCACAAAATGCAAAATATGGATCACTAATATTTTGATTCTTTTCTTCCTTTTTACACTTGCTTCTGAGGTCCTGAAAGGATTCAGCAGAATCTTTCCCTTTTAGCAACATGTATTAAAAACATTTAATATGATATTCACAAGTATAATGTCTATACATAAAAAACATTAAAAATTATACACACTTTTTTAAACAAAGAAACTTACTAAAAGCTAAAAATGAAGATAATGATTTTGATTATCACCTGAAAGTTGAACTGCTCTCTTTTCTACCATCAAAAATCTAACGTCTTTGATATCGACAGGGTTTTGTCCACATTGCAAATTTTTCTTTTACCTTCATATGTTAAATAAAGTCAAGAAACTAATGGGTTTTTGCTGGAAAAGAGCCAATTAAACTGTTTACAAGGCTAGAAGGTGAAGAGTCTGTGTGTAATGGGAAGGGATGACATTTCTGTCTCATGAATACAATGCTTTAATTCTTTGACATACTGTTGGCAAGAGCTGGTGTATGGTGAACACTTTCGGGTCTGACACATTCATTAAAATGAAACAACCCCCAAATGCCTCTCTCGGCAAAAACCAAAGAGAAAGCTGAGTGTTTAAGTTGTGTGAGATTCCCCTCCCCTCAGATGATCTATAATGTGAGTTTGAAGGTTGACTTAACCAAATAAAAGGTAAGAAAAGGAGAATCTCTTTGCTTACCTTCCCTGTCTCCCAGGGGCCATGCAAAATAAAAAAGATAAGGAAAATATTTTGAAAGGGTTATAATGTAAACATGGGCAGCTGTTTTAGACATTGCCACATATGTGCACAGTCAAAGACACATCAGAAAATCCATACTGAAATTCATTTTTGTGGCCCTAGAAGAAAGGTCAGAAGGTTTATATGTTAAAAGTAAGTTACCTCTTTGCTTATTTGACCATTAAACTGTCAGTATTAAGCTATGTTTTAAACTTATGATGGTCTGAAACCTTAGTAGTAAATGAAGTCTGAAGACCTATTAACCTGCCCAAGATGTGAACCAGAGGCTGGTTCAGCTTCACTGCTAACTGCACCAGGGCAAAGGAACTGATAGTAAGAGGTGAGAAAAACATCTGAATCTTATCTTTTCTTGGAAAAGTTGTGTGGCATAAATGTCAGTGCTAAACTTGAATTAATAATGTATCTTTACTGACATTGCTATGAGGCTAAGTTGGTTTCACATGTTTAACTATCAAATGCTTGCAATTTTCTTTCTATGGGTTCACACTGAATGTAAGTTATGAAAGGGCATTTGAGTAGTTAGCTCAGTTCAATCGATTTGCTTTTGAAAATGATTTCAAATATTCACTGTCAGTTTATATCACCATAACTTTAGTTGCATGTATTAATTGATGAAATTACAACTCTATTGATTAAAAACGTTACTGAAGACTTTGGGTTTGTTTTTTTTCCCAACTTTTAATGTAAGATTGAAATAAATTTTTTAGATGTAGGCTACAAAGAAACAAAACAAAACACACATGTAATACAGCTACCTTACATAACGTTGTATCTGACTTTCTAAGTGGTATCTGTTAAGTCCTAGAATAAAATTTGCTTGGTTTAGTATTTAAAAAACATAGCTATTAGAAATGAAGCACGTAGTATTTTCTTGCAATTACTTAGGTTATTAACCAGAAAGCTTTAGCAAGATTATAAACACCAAAATACAATAAACATCAAAACATAGTCAAATATAATGCAAGTACAATATTCTATAACTATTCGCTGTGTGTAAAAAAAATTGGAAACATTATTTTTTAAAAATGCATGAGGTGATAAAATTGTGATAAATAAACCAAGCTCATATTGAGAAAATCTGCATCACCACCTTCTTTGTGCACAGGAGCTTCTGAAATCCCTTTTTTAAAATGTAATTGCCGTGTTTAGTTCCTTTTGTCATCTTCCAAAGTTTCTTTGGTCAAACATAGGTAGGCTGTCACCTTGCCCTGAAGCATAATCTATACTGTGCATTAAGTCTTTACTCTCATTAGTGGGACAAGGACTCAACATCCCAACTCATTCTCACATAGTAGCATTTGCACAGCATTGGACTGCCAGCCACACTGTACTCCTGGTTTAAACTGTATAATCTCAATGACTTCATTGTCTTCAGGAGGTCAGCACTGATGTATATCAAGATACCAGAGAAAGGAATCTTATCCCTCATAATTATTCTAATCCTACTTTAGTCTATGATTATCTAACAATTTCTGTGTTTTGGTATTTTTTGTTATCCTATCCTAAATGATCTACAGGACATTAAACTGACAGAAGTCATTACTTGCCATGAAGAAAAATAAATTGTTTTCTTTAGGAAATATCAGGATTAAAAGTAATGAGAAGCTTGATAAACAGCATAACTTAGCTTTCAGTCAAATATTAATTCTCCTGGCTTGACAAAATGTGGAGGAGTTTATGGGGATTGTGAGATGAGGATGAAAAATATCATCTTAGCAATCATGATGTTTAAGACTTCATTTTCATGTG
The DNA here is from genome assembly GCF_000687285.1 of Phaethon lepturus. Classification (NCBI taxonomy): domain Eukaryota; kingdom Metazoa; phylum Chordata; class Aves; order Phaethontiformes; family Phaethontidae; genus Phaethon; species Phaethon lepturus. The sequence continues at coordinate 30,744 of NW_010535450.1, forward strand.
ACATGCATCACCTCTGAGCACTGAATGGAATCAACCCTGGGACTGAGGAAGCACAAAAACTTCCCTCTGTCTCATAATAGCTCAGTTTTTTTGTTATACAGCTGATTTCCTGATAAGATGTTCCCTCAAACTCAAAAGTAAAACTGTGCTATAAAGCAGCTATACAAATTACACCACCTTCAGAAACTTCCAAGTAGAGGGACAAGTTTAGCTGTGTCTTAATTAGTAAATTACATATGTCTGAGACTGTGTGGTGGCACTGATGTAAGTCATTACAGACAGGCAAACATCCGTATCATAAAGGTCTCTTCCCTGCAAAACATGAAACTGCCTGCTGGGAATAGTTAGTCCCTGACCCATGCTAACCCTTTGAGCTATGCCTGGGAACTGTTTGCATCAAAGCTTGGTATGGGCTAAAACTGGTTTAGGAGCTGTTTAGCAATTTAATAGTGATGACAATCAAGTTTCAGAGCCTGGAACGTTCTCTGTCATTGCTTAACTTATTAGTCTTGACATTGCCTTTGGGCTTGGTGCCTATAGCATTTTAGGTTGCTGTAAGCATCTGTATCTATGATGATGATGATGATGATGATGATAATAATATATTGAACCTCACTCTGGGAGAAGCTAAGTACAAATGAACTCTCTGAGCTCCTAAACCAGAGTGGCTGTAACGAAGATGCCCTTTGGGGATCACCACTGGCATGTATTATCCTCCCAAATGTGCACGGACACAAGACAGCAATTGGGCACCAGGTTATAACTGTTCGACAGATTACTCAAGTAATTTAATATTATGGTTGATTGCTTACCAGTATAGTTATATATATTTGTAAACTAGAAAGGGACAGGGAATAGTTCTGGACTATTCCTAATGGACAGTTTAGATGTGGCCATTGTGTTTTGGAGGAGACAAGGGCCAAAGAATGGTCCTGGGCTCATTTTATTTGGCCATGTAGCTGCACCTGCAATGTCTAATGTCTATGTGGTAATGTCTTTAGGTGGTTAAAGATCAGATTTTCTTTCAGAATGAGGCTTAAGTACTCCCAGTTGTGGCCCAGATCTGTTATCAACCTGCAGTTAACATGCCTTAGCAGCAGCCTACCTACTGCCTACAGGAGCAAGATCTTGCTCGCTGGAGCTCCAGCTGAGCCCCATGTGCTGAAGCAGTTCTTCATGAGTTGCAGAGTGTGTTTGCTTCTAGGGCCTACTGAATTCAGAAGAGATCTTGCCTCAGCAACTAGGCTGCTCCTGTACCTGCTAGCTTCTCAGAGGAAGCTGAAAGGCTGTCTCTCTAACATGTGCATTTTACATGTATGCAAGAGGGACCTGCCATTGGGATCACTAGCTCCTACTCAGAAGAAGCTTGAAAGCTTTCCTCGTACAAAGAAAGATTTTTCCTCTTTTCAAGATAGGAGTTCCTGGTTTTCAGCTCCCAGTAAGTTCAGAATTTCCTGAAATTCATTGTCTCTTTCAGGTCAAAATCTTATGAAAAAAAAACAGCTCTTCTAAGCTCCCAGTTCAGGGGAAGCCAAAAATGGTGCCACTTACGAAAGCCACATAGCTTGATGACAAGCACAAACTCATAATTTAATCCATCCTTCCTCATGAAGAAAATCAGCAAAATCAGTGAATTTTGTTTTGGAGTAGTGCCATAGTCACGCCATGCAACATGTGTATATTAGCTCTGGTTCAGTCTCTGTTAGCTTCCATCCTGGAACCTCGGGTAAGTAACAAATAAAGTATTTTCCATATTGAAACAAGGCATGTTAAGAGTATTTATGCTGTCTGCATAGACTTACCTAATACAATCAGTAATTTCTGTAGACATATTAGCCTTTGTGGGTTTGGTGGTGACACTAATAATACCTTCTCAGTTTAAAAATATGGCTTTCATTGATCATTTTTAACCACCTGAATTAATGTTACATTAAAGTAACATTAATTAAACCTTAAATAAATTAATTAAATAACAAATGAGTCATGTTTTTATTTCTCTGCTGTCTTTTTTTTCCCCTGCTTGCCCAGAGGGCTTCCTTATGTGAAACACATACACTATAAACATCTCTTTTCCAGACAGTGTTTAACAGTAAGTGCAAGTGCAGCAGTGGGATGTCAGTGATTTAAGTATTGCAAATGCAGTCTTGCTTCTTCGGGTGACAACAAAGCGATGGGGAAAGGCTGTGAAAGGAATACCCAAAACAAACTAAATCTATGCAAATGTTCTTTACCTTTCAATTGTGTTTATCTTGCTTTACATTAATAGAATATCCAATAAACAAATAGAACTTGTCAGCAGTAAAAAGCATGTAATTTTAGAAAATTACATAAATAAGTAAATAAAAAACACCTCAATGTCCTATCCTGAATATAGAATTTGGCATTTTTTATTCATTAAAATTCACCAATGTTGATTATTGTCATATGGAATAATGTTGTTACTGTATTGAAAGAACTTAAAGTGTTACCAGATATACTCCATTGATGTTTTACTTGAACCTAAAATTCAGTGATTTGATTTTATTTGAGTCTCTTTTGATATTTGAGTATGTTAAAGTAAATTAAACATTTGATTTGAAAAATAAATTATTTTGAAACTTTTTACACCTTTAAATAAACCTAAAATGCAATAAAAGCTTTTACAACATTCAGGCTTTCTGAAAATGTGACCTCAAAACTAACATAATAGATCTTTAGAAGACCGTTCTGGTTTCTCTACTGTTGATACAATACCTCAAGGTACTGTTTGCACACTATTCTATATTTTAACTTAATCCAGATCTGTTTTATTTCAGAGCGTGATCCTACAAAAAGGTAGCTTGTAGCAACAAGGTCATCACTGAGTCCTAAAGTAGTTGTCACACAGCAAAAAAAAAAAAAGTTTACACACTACACAGAAAGAATTTGTACAAGAAGCAGATAAAATTGAAATGCACAATTAAATCTATGTACAAAGGATGTACATAGATTTTTTTTTGCTTTAGTGACCAGTTCAGAAAATGGGTGAAGTTTATAGTCAAAACAAAAATGTGTTCATACAAAAACTCAGGATTTCTACAATTAAGCAGGAGAAACATGTATGTAACATTACCATGGAATTGTTTACTTACATTTACTCATAAAATCTTTTTTCAGGCATCTATGTTTTTCTTCACTGTAAAAACCTTATAACCACCCCAGAGATAGTGACTTTTCTCATCCTTTCGGAATGAGAGAGAGACTTAGTGCTGTGTAATGGGAAAGTCTCTACACCCATCCTTTTTATAAGACACAATTTTTTCCTTAACTTTCTTCTTTCAATACTTAGTGCATTTTAGTGTTCAGGTGGATGGAAGACCCATAACATATTTTTTCTTTCTTTCTTCTGTAATGTAGAAATACAGTTGATATCTGGACATGTAATTTAGCAGAATTCCTGGAAAGTGTTTAGATAATTGGAATAACCTTCAGTTATATGGAAAAAGTTAACATATTCTTCGGTTCTAAAGAAAGGGAACTGTTTAATGGACATGTATTGACATCATAATTCTACTTGTAAAGCTGCAAGTTTTGTTTCCTTTCAAATACTTTTAAATGAGTCTTGTCTTGGCTGATTGTGCAAAAGAAATATGGAAGTTGAAAAATTGGATTCACAAGTTTTCCTTTGACTGGAAGACTTTGATTCTGCCCTGTGTGGTAACAGGACAAACATTTGCAGTTAAAGATATTCTCTGAATATTCTGGTTTTAGTTATGTGATTTAAGACTAGTAGGTTCTGTTCCCAAAGAAGTCTTTGCAATCTGCTTGCTATCTGTCAGTATAAGAATTGTGAAACATACATAATATTTTTCAAAATTTCTTTGGTGAAATAAAATCTTACCCAAGGTATGAAAAAACTTTAAAAACAAGTTGAAATTTTCAGGACTGTTGGAATTTAGGAGCCTAATGTCTATTTCCTTTCAATGGGTTTAAATACTTTTAAAACACTACCCAGAAACACTGTTTTTTCCTTTATAACTGTACTATGTATTTCTTTCGGTAGTCTTAAAAATTTGGGTTTACAAATCTTCGATATTGTACTTAGCTTAATCTGCTTATTGTTCTACTGCATTTTAAAAATTTTATTATAGTTTTTTTGGTTGTTCCCCCCCCCCAACCTAAGAAAATACAATCTTTTGTTTATGTTGTATACTTCACAATATTTATGGTCACCTCAGTTTTAACCTATTTTTTAACCCTTCCTTTCAAGACAATTCATACCCTTCTAGACAAAATTCTAATCTTTAGAGTTATTTTCCTTTGTTATTTTTTTTTTTTTTTTCTTCTTAACAAATACCTCTGACTATCTTACTATTCTTCACTGAATTTTTTTCTGGCACTGTAGAGAGAGAATGAAGCAGGGGGTTAGTCAATGAAGCCGCTAGCTAGGCAGGATGACTGGTCAGGACTCCTATTAATATCCTGAATGGTCCTTCACTTTCTTGTTGCTGCTACAAAAAATTCTTTAAGCAAAAATTATGTTATCAGATGTTTACACAGAAATTCCATTGACTTTATAAGAGGTTTGAGCATAAATTGAAATTGGATTATTGAACACAATATTTAGAACATTTCTGATGAAAATTAGCTGTTGAATATGCAGTAAACTTTGCAAAGTTTAATCTCATCCATATGTGTATTTACTGCCAAACCTTATTCTTTAACTAAAATGAAACTACCAAAGTACCATCTGTAGATCTAAACATTTGGATACTTCTCAAGTGTGTTTTGGATTCAGAGTTGCCAATGGCAGTGATCATTTTGACAAAACTGTCATTTCACTAATAAGTGTACTGGAACTTGAGCACAATTCCACAGATAAAGAGCAATATAGATACAGTCAAATGGTTTTCATAAATTTTCTAAAACTGCATTCCACCATAGATGCCAAAGTTTTAACCATCTTTCAACTATCTTGAAAGTTTTGCCAACAGTGTCAAATTCACAGAATAGATAGGCTTTGCAAGGGAAAAATACTGCAATATTCATCTTAACTATAAAGTTATTTGTTCTTCAGAGAGGCAAAGTTTGTTGGAAGAGATAAGATCTTTTATTGGACAAGATAATATAGTAGATAAAGGTAAGATTTCACTCTCTCAAGACCTTATTTAGATGTTCTGACTTGTTTGTTCTTGTCACTTTGTGTAATAACATCAAGTTATTTAAAAGTACCTTACAGTATTTACATACAGACTTTAACTGCTTTTCTTTTAATCAAATGAGTATATCACTCTTTTAAAGAAAGTATAATCTAAGCTCAGAAAATAGAAGTGACAAATGCTGCAAGTTTGAGCTCTGGCTCATTAAATAGCCTCTTTCTTATCTTCTACATCTCTGCAGTGTATAATCTGCTCTACAGATGTTTTTGTACGTTCTAATTTGATAAGGCTTTTATGTCACACGTATATCTTACACCTGTTGGAGACAACATAATTTCTTCCATTGGATCTAGACAAGTACTCTATAAAGTAAGTGATTTTTCTGGATACTTAGTTATATCTCACTGTTTTGCTAAGTTCTTGTGAGAAAAAATTGCTAAGGAGCAAAAGAGCTAAATTGCTCTTTTCTTATTTTCTAGTAATAACAGTGCTTAATATTGTGCACAATATAAAATTAAATATCAAAAGGCATGAGCCAAGGAACAATTCTGAAATATATGAGGGACAAGAAGGTGTTTGGAAGCAGTCAGCATGGGTTATGAAGGGGCAATCATGTCTTGCTTTCTACAGTGAGATGACTGGCTCAGTGGATGAAGGGAGAAGAGTGGGTGTTGTTTACCTTGACTTTAGTAAGGACTTTAATCTGGCTCCTGTAACTTCCTCATTGACAAACTGATGAAGTGTGTACTAGACACTGAGGCATCATAGACAGTGACGTCGACTGAAAGCCAGCTGAACTGAACATAAGAAAAACTTTTTTTTACAGTAAGGGTGATCAAACACTGGAACACGTTGCACAGAGAGGTTGTGGAGTCTCCATACTGGAGATATTTAAAACATGACTGGACACAGCTCCAAGCAGCCTGTTCTAGTTGCTCCTGCTTTCACAGGAGCATTGGAATAGATGATCTCCTATCACCTGGAAGGTGTCCCTTCCAACCTCAGCTATGCTGCAATTCTGTGACTGTGAAAAGGACATTTTTTTTTGTGTATGTTGCCTACCTAGTCTTGAATATAGGAATTGGTATAGTGATTTTTATTTAGTTCGTCTTACTGAACTTGCTGGTTTGTTGTCAGCAGTTATACTTGAAGCATAAACATTTTCCGTACTCCCTGGCTGAAGTGCTTCCGAAGGTTGTGTGTAAGATGGTCAGGAGAGTCTGGTGGAGGTTTTTGTCAGAGTATCATGACAGAGCAGGGAGACACTAAATTAGAGGCAACAATGTTTTCCACATTTGTCTAGGATTAGAAGAAAATCCCTCTTTCTCTGACTTTATACCATTGTCATATAATATATATAATGTGATACTGCTTCTGTTTCCTCACTAGTTGAGTGCACAAATGATTCTGGCATGAATACCTAGCATGTACTTTTAAAATTGCTTTCCCAAACATCCACAGCTCTGGGAATTGCTTTTCTGCAATTGTTGAGCTAGCAAATTTGATCACAAGACTGCTCAAGAAAAGTGGATACAAAGGTTTGTAAGTATATCTGAAATGCATTAACTTTGAGTGAATTTTGACACACAGGTTTCCATGCTTAATTCTTATTTAATGAATTTGATAATTATATTAGCTACCCAGATTTTCATAATCACATACTGTGCAAAATTACTTCTCTGCTTCATACCTAGTCCCTGAATATTTTTACTGAATAATAAAACTAACTGTGCAGGATCTTTACTGACACATTCCAGGAGACATCAAAATCTGAGTTCAGGTTCTGACAGTTCTTACAATAGGACTTTCCAGCATATATTGGATAGTGGGTTTGGAGCTACACCGATTTAAGGTGAAAAAATCCAACCAAATAAATAAATCTGTGTTTTCATAACTTAAACTTCTTGATATAGAATATTTGTCTAATGTCAGACATTTTTATTTTTCACTTAGTCTGAAAAATCTGTATGACCTGTGTGTGCTTAATCACTAGAGCTATGTTGAGCAGCTGAGGTTTGCGCCCTGAAATGTTAGCTTTGTGCTCTTTTCAACAAATGCAATGACAAGTGATTTTACGCTTTGACCTTGCACATATGGCAGTCTATTCTTCTGGTAAAATAAACAGAGGTGTACCCAAGCAAAAACTGAAAGATCATTCCCATTTGTAATGGCATTTGTAAATAAAGCCATCAGATTCACAGAGTATTCATTGTCCTGGAATTTGGGTAGACATTTGATGATTTTGGAACATCTACCCCAATGAAAATCAAACTTTTCATTTAGATTTTGCAACTATACCAAAAGCTATGCAACTTGTAATGATGTCCCCAAATCAATGTTATTCAGTGTGCAAAACTTCTGCAACCATGAGAAGAGAAATATGAAACAGATTGTGCTTCTCATATTACTTTTGCTTATGAAAGGTGATACAGCGTTGCCTTTTTCAAGTTTTTTTAATTATATATTTTTCCTAAGTACATAAGAATTATCTTATCACCTACGTGTTTAGTCAGCTCTGTAGAATAAAGCAGATTCTCCTAAATGACTGCAATGAGAATAAACTGTTTAAAGTTGGGAGCCCACATATTTTTTAGACTACTAGAATTACATTTACCAGATCTCTTGTTTACTTCTGAATATGAACTACAGTTGTCAAGCACTATATCCGTTGAAGAAAACACAGTTGGCCCATCTCTTATGCAAAAAGTTTGTCTTCTGATATTGACAATACAAAGAAATTACTTAATTTCAAAGTGAATATTCAGGTATGCTATATGATCCTCCTGAGCATTATAAAGAGGAAAAGAAACAGCTATTTATTGTATAAATGCATGCAAAAATGTTGTACATAAAGTATGAGTTCACTTACCATCTTTTTCAAATTAACTCAATGAAAGAATGATAAATATTCATTTTCTCCTTTCCCACTGGCACCAAAATGTAAATACAGCTAATTATGGCCTTCTAAATGCAATTATTAATCAGTTTTGTAGCAACATGTTATTTATACCCAGATGTATGCAAATGTTCAGGTTTGTTTCCCAGATGGGTTTCATTAACTTACAGCAATCACACAAGTTGAACAAAGCATTGATCTGTGCTCTGTTATCAATATACAAATACACAGACTTCCCAACAAAAAAAGCAAACAAGCAAAGACAAGACACACAAGCATGCCTATGAGTGTAGACACATACGCATATCTGAAATGCCCAGTCAACTTGTATTAAAATAATATACAAGAGCTAGTATAGACCAGCCAGACCAATAATGCTCTAGGAAATTTTATTTACATCTTCTGTGAAAATATTATCTGTGGTATATTCTGAAGAATTTATGACAAGAGCAAGGCCATCACAGAGCACATGTGTGATGCATGACTTAAGGCCTCCTCACCACCTGCCAATGGGATCTTCAGGGATTGCAATTTCCATGCTAGGTCCTGGCTTCCTAGGGCGTAGAAGAAACCCCAGCTTTGCTTTGGTAAGAACTCCACTGTTCAAACGTGTATCTTGTGAACATTGATTTCAGCACTGAATCCTGAATCTTTGGAGAAATCTGTTTTTTAATGTGTTTGTTCCTTTGGCTTTCCTTTTCCCTCTTTAATGACTGTTGTTCTTATCTCCAGGCAGATGTAATCTTTTCAGATTTTAGACTGTTCCACACAAATTTGACCTACTGTACAGAATTATTTTTTAAAAGGTTGTGGGTTTTTTCCCTTCTACAAGACTCAATTTTTATCAACATAGGTGTCATGGTTTAGCCCCAGCCGGCAACTAAGCCCCACACAGCTGCTCACTCACTCCCCCTCCCGCAGTGGGACGGGGAGAGAATTAGAAAAAAACTCATGGGTTGAGATAAACACAGTTTAATAGGACAGCAAGACAAAAAGAAACAACAATGATAACAACAATGATAATAGCAACAAAGGAATGTACAAGAACAAGTGATGCCCAATACAGCAATTGCTCACCACCCCGTGATCGACAGCCCGTCCCCGAGTGGCAATTTCCGCCTCCCGGCCAACTCCAGTTTATGTACTGGGCATGACGTCGTATGGTAGGGAATATCTCTTTGGCCAGTCTGGGTCAGCTGTCCCGGCTGTGTCCCCTCCCAGCTCCCCATGCACCCCCAGCCTTCTCGCTGGCAGGCCAGCACGAGAAGCCGGACTGTCCTTGACTACTTAGCAACAACTCAAAATTTCAGCACGTTATCAACATTTTCTCATCCCAAATCCAAACACACTAGCTTCTGTGAAGAAAACCAGCTCTATCCTGGCTGAAACCAGGACAATAGGTAACTGAATGCTAGTAAGTGGACATTCTTTGTTTCATTATGGTGTTAGACTTTTCAAATTAAAAGCAGCAAGTTGAAATTCTGGTGGATAACAGGTGAAAATATATTCTTTCAACTGAACAAATTACATGTTCTGTTGTTAAATCTGAATGTATCTTTCCACTACAGCATACCATACCACAATTGTTTAAAGAAATCAAATCATTCAAATATAAAATAAAATATTTCATTATATGCTGTATTTTTAGTTATACTTTGTTGAAGCCTTTGACAGTCTCTCATTTAGGTGGAACATTACTCAAATATATGTTCCTTATCTACTAGTCATTTGTCATAAGCCTTTTCACCAACATTCCTTATTGAGTCTCTCAAGATGATAGTGAGAGATTTCTAATGGAGTTTGTAGGGACTTTTATTTTCCTTGATTTCACAGTTCTGTTTATGCTAATTTGAGGGGTTACCTAAGTTTTCTAAGTATTCTTTCCATTAAATGGTAGTGATTCTGCCTTGGCAAGGGGGTTGGACCAGATGATCTTCAGAGGTCCCTTCCAACCCGTACCATTCTGTGATTCTGTGATATTTATCTTGAGCCTTAATATCATACAGTGTTTTAAAATTTTAATTCAATATAGGAAAATCTTAATTCCTTATGTAATCATGGCAAAGCTACTACCATGACAGACATGAATATTTACAAACTGTTAGATTTTTGATACTTTATGAAAGATTTCATAAATTACAGATGTTTTTCTTATATTGAGACTATTAACTCAGTCTTGATACTTTTCTGTTATTTGGTGAACCACATAAAACAGCTGTTAGGTAAAACTGTAATCCTTTTGATGATAATGATCAGCAAGTAAAGGTCATATTCCAAAGCCCTCTTTATTGTAACAAGTATAGAACCAAGGGACGTAACTGGTGTCTTCATAACAAAGACTACAAGAGTTAGGTCCAGTTAAATATAGTTCTTTGCAAGTGCAAAGATGAAAGTCTGTGACTCATCACTGAGAAGAACATTCCCAATCTTAAAGAAACAAATTTACCTTTAAGGAAAACTGGAAGTTTTTCAGTAAATTTCCTTTTTGAGGTGAAGGTGGTGTTTTAGACATCATCATAATTGTTCCACCTTATTCTTCATGGACTACTTAGATGAGAATCCATGTTCTCATAAAATATTTAAAAATAACGTTCTGTATTAAAATAATGCTTTTCCACCACACACTCAATCAAAAAAACCCTCTGTGCAGGTCAAATGAATTATGGTGTATTCAACAGCGAAATTCTTCAAATTCACCTAACATGTTTTATACCCATGAAGTTAAAGCATCTTAAACTTCTCATCCTCAAAAGTTTTCCTTCAGCTGTATCTGTCAAGCCCACTGACTATGGTAGTATAACATAAGATTAAATGTAGAACTCGGTCTGACATTTTTATCATTTGTTTTATTTTTAAAAGATACATATGAATACACTCCTTTTAAATATTTTGCGACTTCTTTGACTCCAACTAGTGAAAAGCTACCTAATGGAACTTGTCAGATTGCACTCCAAAACTGCCTTAAAAAGTGCAGTCACTGTAGTAGGTCAGAGACAGTTAATGCCTCTTCTGGTAAGCTTCTATAGCAAGCTCTCAATTTATTACTGCCTACAGGTTTCTCATTTCTATAACATTACAGGAACAATGTCCATAGTATTAAGCAGTTATCTTAAGTTAACAGTATCTTGAAAATCCCTTCATAGAGATGGCAGTCTGTCAAAAACGTTACATTATTGTGACGATGGAAATTTGACTTAGGAAGAAATAATGTGAAGATGTCCAGCAGCTGCAGTCTTAAAGCTGTTACATTATACAACTATTTTAGGTGTTCAGCTTTTGTGCTCAACATAGCTGAGATGATTTATCCAAAAAGAAATGAAAACAGATTTCATATGTAGCTTAAGGTGAAATAATCCATTGTCAGAAAAAAATAACCATAATACATTTATTTGCTCTCTTGCAAGCAAGAGACTTTCTGACACATTCACTCTATAAATAACTATATATGAATTGATCGGTATTTTGGCAAATAGTTCTTTAAATTTGCTTAGCTTCAAGGAATTATTTTTGTATTTAGAGTTTGTAGGAAATTGGTCTCTAACCAGGTACTTCAAGTGCTAAAAAAAACATTTAAAATTCAATTGCCGACAAGGGATGACTAAGATCTTGTTGCCAGCTCTTAGCACACAAAATGTTTTTGCACAAGAGGAGAAATGAGTCAAAGGTTAGGAAAACTTATTACCCTTCATAGTAACCCAACTGGTTTTTTTACAACTTTTAATCAAAACCAAAGTAATGAACCAGATATAAGTACAATAGAAGTGGTGTAACTGTACAAGGAGCTGGTGGGTAGTCTCCACTGAGACTTCATTCCCTAGGATGAATCTCAGCTACACAGGAATTCATAATTCAGTACAGAAATTTATCATGTCCATTTTTTTTTTTTTACATCATAACAAAAAAACCCAAAAGAAACATTCCCTGAAAGATTTGGAAGCTAGTACTGAGTTACATAGTGAAAGATTAAATTAATAGAGGATAGAATTTTCTCCAAACCAAATCTTGTAGTTGGCCATCACAAATTAAGAATTTCAGACTCACCTCCCAGTGACAGCAGTATAACTGTCTTCAGCTTCTTAGTGTGTCCCAGCCTGCTGAGACCCATGCAGTTATCCCTCACTGGACATTTCTCAACAGACTGACTTTTACTTCCCAAGAGGTAACCCCTCACATTTCTAGTGCACTTGTGTTGTATCATGGTAGGACTTACCTCCCACTATGTGACCCCAGGTGCCAGCCACTGCTCATCAAGGACATCCCACAGAGAATGTATGGCTCTGCATTAGAGGTGAAGGATGTGCTTTCTCATAGGCTCCTGGCTCCCTTTCTTGGCATTTACCACTGGCATTTGTTGCCATTTATCTTGTATGCCAATTGTATGCCATTTCATTCAAAAACGGAACTAGAAGGGCCTATGCTTCAAAGAATTTTGCTTATGAAACTGGCAGTTGGAGTCAACGAAAGGAATCAAGTGTTAAAAGAATGATGAAACCATTAAGAAATGGCCTCAAGAGACAGTTCAATTTTTCCTCTTTTTTAATTTTTTCTTGTAGGAAAAACAGTGACTGGGACTAGGACTGTAGTAGTTACAAAAAGGACAAAGTATACTGATTTATACTTGTTTTGGGCCTGATCCAGTTCTCAGGGAACTCATTGGGAACTTCAGCATTTTAGTTCTGTAAAAATATATCAATTCCTAAAAAAGTTCATGAGCAGCCTGCTGAAGTTTGTTTTGGGATGTTTGTGCCTGGATAGAATGGCCGTATAAAATTCTGCTTTGTAAAGTTACATCTTTCTGGGAAAAAATGAGTGTTCGTTAATCAGCTTCCAATTCTCAGCTTAGAAAACCGGTTTGTAACTTGAGGTGCAATTCTTGTTTTTAATTTCTTAACCTTAGCTTTCAAGTGTATTTTTCTCTAATGTAATCTGTTTTTTCTCACATGCCATTTTTTGTTACTGCAACAGAACTATTTTTAAACTCTTCAGTCATCACCATCTGTAACACTAGTTCCATTTCCTAAGAAATTGCTGACATCTGTTTAAACATCTCCAACTACATGGATATTTAACTCAAGCTTGTTATTGTGTCAAAGAGACTAAGTTTTGAAAAGATACCAGTTTTAAGGCTTAATTATAACTTTTAAAACACTGATGCAATAGCATGAGAAGGAAGCATTTGCCCCCACAACATTTCCACAAAGGAAGTAGGGCTGAAGTTCAGTGAGACTGTTAGAAAAACAGAGGAGGCTGTCTATGAGGTTCACAAGATGCCTGCTACCCCAAAGAAAGAGTATGTGGACTGAATAGACCCAAAGCTTTATTTTGTTTGTAAGTCAGATAATTTTTGTGGGGCTGTTATGGTTTAACCCCAGACATCAACTAAGCACCATGCAGCTGCTTGCTCACTCCTCTCCCTGGTGGAATGGGGGAGAGAATTGGAAGGGTAAAAGTGAAAAAACTCATGGGTTGAGATAAAGACAGTAGTTTAAGAGGTAAAGAAAGAGCTGTACACACAAGCAAAGCAAAATATGGAATTCATTCACTACTCCCCATGGGCAGGCAGGTGTTCAGCCATCTCCCGAAAAACAGGGCTCCATCACATGTGACTGTTACTTGGGAAAACAAATGCTATCACTCTGAACATGCCCTCCCACTTCCTCCTCCTTCCTCCAGCTTTATATTATTGACCATGATGTTGTATGATATGGAATATCCCTTTGGCCAGCCTGGGTCAGCTGTCCTGGCTGTGTCCCCTCCCATCTTCCCATGCACCCCCAGCCTTCTCACTGGCAGGCCAGCATGAGAAGCTGAACAGTCCCTGACTGCTTAGCAACATCTGAAAACATCAGTATGTTATCAACATTATTTTCATTCCAAATCCAAAACACAGCCTCATACTAGCTTCTATGAAGAAAATTAACTCTACGCCAGCTGAAACCGGGATAGTATTCATCCCTTATTCCATAACATTTATGTCATGCTCAGGTACCACACCATCCAATACCACCTCATTAACCACCATCCCATCCTTTGATACAATACATAGATATTATTCCCTTAATCTATAGACCATCCCTGTAAAACATCTGTGAAATGTCCACAAATGTCCATGAAATGTCCACAAATGTCCATGAAATGTCCACAAATGTCCATGAAATGTCCACAAATGTCCATGAAATGTCCACAAATGTCCATGAAATGTCCATTGAGTTCATTTAGTCCATGACTTTGGGCTCCATCTCTTATGGTGGTCACTCAGGATAGGAGAGGTTGGTTGCATGGATTTACTGGGCATCAAAGCCAGCTCAGGTCAGGTCACTGCTGCACTTGCACTGTTTCTCATAAGGCTTGTCCCTCCACTGGTTCAGGTGGTTCCTGTTATAGTAATTCTTATAACATGCAACTCAAACCACAGGTTACAACAATTTAAAGGTATATTTCCATTACAATCTCTGCCCCTGTGACCTTTGGACTGGACCATAGGGTTTAACATTGCAATGAACTCTTCCCCTTGCCCCTGCTCTGGCTTGGACTTATCCACAGACTGCAGTCCCTTCCATGAGTCACAGCCTTTCCAGGGGTATATCTGCTGCAGCATAGACTTGTCCACAGTCGCAGTCACTTCAAGGTCCACCTGTTCCAAAATAGCCTTTTCCATGGGCCACAATGCTTTCCGAGATACACCTGCTCCAGCGTGCCCTTACCAACAGCCACAGTTCCTTCACAAGTAAACCTGTTCCAACATGGCCTTACCCATGACTCCTTTTCCTTCAAGGATGTACCTGCTCTATCGTGGTATTACCCATGGCCACACACTTTGAGGTGCTCATGCACAGCCACAGATGCTTCAGGTGTAACTGCTGCAGCATGGACTTATCCTTGGGCCACGATCCCTTCAGAGGTGTACCTGCTGCAGCACAGATATAACCAAGGCAACAGATGCTTCGAGATATACCTGCTTTGGCATGGGCTTATCCACAGCCACAGACGCTTCGAGATGTCCTGCTCCTGCGTGGACTCATCCACAGGTCACAGTCCCTTTGGCTAGAGTTCACACTGGAGCTCCAGCCTGTCCAGTACAGCAACACAGAAAAAACAGCGATGCCCTGGCCATCTGCCAGCCCAGGCCCATGGCCATTGCTGTTATCAAAATGTTCCCAGGCACAGCAGAGCCAGATGCTAAGCAGTGCAGCAGCGCGGCAGGCAGCAAAAGCAAAAAGCAGCCACTAACGAGCACTAGACTCTAAGATAGAGTAGGGCAAGCCAGCCCCATGGCAAGCACAGGAGCCTGCCAATTAATAGCTAAACAGAGATAACAGCTATAAATTCATTCTAGCACTTTCCAGTCAAACCTGTCATTACCTTGAACCCTTTGAGGCCCATGTTGGGTGCCAAAAAGGACTGGGGAGGGTTGACCTTGGCTAGATGCCAGGTGCCCACCAAAGCCGCTCTATCACTGCCTTTCTCAACTGGGCAGGTGAGAGAAAATATAACAAGAAACGTGTGGGTCGAAATAAGAAGAGGTTCATTCAGCAGTTACCATCAAGGGCAAAACAGACTCAGCTTGAGGAAATAATTTTAATTTATTGACAATCAAAATCAGAGTAGGATAATGAGAACTAAGACCAAATCTTAAAATACCTTTCTCCCACCCCTCCTTTCTTCTTGGGCACAACTTTGCTCCCAATTTCTCTACCACTTTCCCCCTGAGTGGTACAGGGGAACGGGGAATAGGTGTTGCAGTCAGTTCATTACATGATGTTTTCTGCCACTCCTTCCTCCTCAGGGGGAGGACTTACAGTCATCCCCTGCTCCACTGTGGGGTCCCTCCCACAGGAAACAGTTCTCAACAAACTTCTCCAACCTGAGTCCTTCCCACAGGCTGCAGTTCTTCACGAACTGCTCCAGCCTGGGTCCTTTCCACGGAGTGCAGTCCTTCAGGAACAGACGGCTCCAGCCTGGGTCCTCCACAGGTTCACAAGACCTGCCAGCAAACCTGCTCCTGCATGGCTCCTCTCTCCACAGGTCCACAGGTTCTGCCAGGAGCTTGCTCCAGCATAGGCTTCCCACAGGGTCGCAGCCTCCTTTGAACATCCACCTGCTCCAGCGTGGGATCCTCCATGGGCTGCAGGTGGAGATCTGCTCCACCATGGAGCTCCATGGGCTGCAGGGGGACAGCCTGCCTCACCATGGTCTTCACCACGGGCTGCAGGGCAATCTCTGCTCCAGCAGCTGGAGCTGGAGCTGGAGAACCTCCTGCCCCTCCTTCTACACTGACCTTGGGGTCTGCAGAGTTGTTGCTCTCACATATTCTCACCATTCTCTCTGGCTGCAAATGCTGCGTGCTGGGTTTTTTTTTTTTTTCCTTTCTTAAATCTGTTATCCCAGAGGTGCTATCACCACCACTGATGGCCTTGGCCAGCGGTGGGTCCATCTCAGAGCTGGCTGACATTGGTTCTACTGGACACAGGGGAAGCTTCTAGCAGCTTCTCACAGAATCCACCAGAATCCACCCCTTCAGCCCACCCCCTACCTTGCCACGCAAACCCTTGCCGTGCAAACTGCCAGGGACATGGTTCAGAGCTTACCAGAATTAATGGGAATTAATCTATATATTTTAATGGATATTTGATTAGGCCTTTGTACAGCTGAATTATTAAAATTCCCAGCAGTAACCTTGGACAAAGGAAAATGCCTTTTACCCCTCATGACTTACGTATCACCTTCAGGCAATAAGAGATGCCTGAAGCTGTTTCAGAAGTTCCAGAGATAAGGTATTTGAATGTGTTATCTTTTCTTGTTTCTCATACTGAGTTCTTTAAAAAACAGGATTAAGTTAATAATTGTTGTCAAATAAATCCTCTCTTGGATAACTGACAACAAAAGTGTGGGAATTCTGTATGTTTAATTTGTTTTTTCTGACCAGACTTGAATGATCCTCTTTTCAGAGCTGATATTTGCAGTATCTGTGTCTTATGTTAGCATGATGATATTATATTTCTAAGTTAAAGAAGAACATTTAAAAAGAAAATATTTCTATTCATTGTTTCTGTGAAGTAGTTCTCATTAGCTATTCATATAGTACAGATATGTGATCTGATGAAAATAGAAAAAGGCAAGACAAAGACATGTAAAGTTTTACACATATGTTAAGTAAAGAATCCACTAGTTTTAGGTTTCTTAACTAACCATAAACTGAAGTTACTGCCTTATAAATTACACATTGTAATTAATTGTGTAAGCACTACTTGTCTGTATCAATACAGAATCAGTACAGGTTAAGGCAATACTATAGGTGATCAGACTTAATCTGTCATTTAACAGTGAATTGATGTAGGAAAGTGCAAAAGATCATTTAAAGCATCTGCACTGTGAGGTCAGTATCCAACAGCTGAAAGGAAGTAATGAAGAAGGTCATAACTTATTGAACAATTTTCAATTTAAATCACAGAGCATGTCTGTAGAGGATTTTTTTTTAGTTTAAGTAATTTTCTGTCCGCATGACACAAAACCTCCCATTAGCACATATCCAAAACAAGATGTGAAGTACTTTTAGAAATCATTGATACATCATGCCGTGACCACATGTTTGGAGTCGTATCATGTGTAGTCTAGTGACTAGTATGGTTAGCTTAAACTCTAATTTAGGAGAAGGCATTTTTACTTTGAACCTCTTGTATAGCATAAGTCACCAGTTATTTGTCACCCAGTAACCAGCTTTGTGAGGTCCCTACATCTTCTTCCATTTTTTGTCCTCATTCATCTCCTAATTTCTTCCTCTTGAATTTTGTCACATCTTTGAGAATTTCACAATGTAGTTTCTTTGCAAAGAAACTGAAGTTGAAAATGTACACAAAGAATTTAACTTGGAGAATGAAGCTGAATAGAAGTGAAACAAAGAGCATGATACACTTGTGAAATTCTTAGCAAAATAAGATCAATTTCTTTTGCTCTTATTCAAAGAGTACTCCTGAGCCACTACCATTTAACTCCAGATTCCTTTTCAGTGTCTGCTTTTTTAACAGAAAACTTAATTTTCAGCTTGAATCTACTTGACAGGAGCTCTTAATCAAGTAGGCAATCAGAGTTTTTCTCTGCAGACTGTAATTGTTAATCAGAATTAAGACTCATTTGATGGATCTCTTCACCCTGGTATCATCCAGTCTTCAGTCCTCAGCATTATTACTTCTGTTTTGGTGCTACATTTAGAAACAAGGTGTGCTAAAATGAAAGCTGGGAGAAGGTTTTAAGTGTCTTAGCAGTAGAGTATATATAATATATAACTATATAATTATTATATATATTATAATATATATTCATTCCATCTTTTTTCCACATTTTTACTTGTTTCTGCAGATTATTTATGCTCTTTGTGTTCATAACTGTTTTCATCTCTTATGTTGATTCTGGAGTCTGATTCCTCAGCCTCCTAGAAATTATAAAGCATAAAAGTTACTGGCTAAATTTTTTTTTTCCGATTTACAAA
>NW_010535450.1:49273-57533 GCF_000687285.1 Phaethon lepturus
TGTTTTCCGGATTGACAAAGAATTGATATATAATCTTCATAATATAATTATTCTTAAAGTGCTGGTTGGTGAAAATCTGGTGTAAATTGATTAATTATCTGTCATACAGTCATTGCAATCAGGTACAGACTGCAGGACAAACCAGCATACTCCAATAGACTGAGGTGAGTGGCACCATAAGGAAAATGCTCTGTGCTTTTAAGCTTTCTGCTCGTGCTTAGATGGCTCTGTATCCCAAGACGTAGAGTTGTAACCTCTTTTTAACATCTAGGAAGCCTGTGAAATCAGGAAATATTGCACATTCAGATAGAAACCAAGATTTCTGTAGTCTTTTAGGCCTCACTTTCTGGTCTCAGATTTATTTTTCCATTTAGTGTAATTTCAAATAAGTAAGTTGTAAGCAGAATCTAGTGCAATTCTCTGAGTGTCCAGACCTGAAAGCCAAATGTTTTTTTCTTTTAGATCTTTTTTCCATATGATTCACAAATATCTCATCATAGAAGGCACCACTTCAACTGGTGCAATTGGTGTTACTCTATGGCTGATCCTGAAGGATATTACTGTTTGGTCAGATAAGATTATGATTTCCATACCTAAGCAAGACTTGATGACTGAATCTTGAAAACACCCTTACCATGATTTCAGTTTCTCTGTTGCGGAATTCACTTTTGTGTAAGCCAGAGGTCAGAGAATTTTTTTCTGATCTTTTTCATTGTTTTTCTGTCCAAACCTGTTGTGTTTTCATAACTCTCATTGGCTTAAATTAGGGAACTGCTGTGTGTCTTTTAAATCTCAACATTGGTTCTTGGTTTATTTTTTCCTTACCAGGAAAGTGGAACTACAGTGGTAGCAACATCCCAGGTAACAAGCGAGCTGGTGTTTGGAAACCTCTTCAACATTTGTGAATAAAGTCTCCACCCAGTTCTCAAACATCGTCATGTATTTACTCTCTGCAAAAATAAATCTTGTCTGTCTGTCTCTGGTATATCTAGTAACACCTTAAACCTTTTTGATACCTTAGGAAGGTCTAGACTTATATTACTAAACACAAGGCTTTGGATGTGTAAGGGGTATATCAATAAAGAAGTGAAATGTGACCAATCACAACTTAGCAGATGTTATGGCTTAGTCAATTTAACTTTTATGACTGTATCAATGAGCTTCTTACTATAAGTAATTTTTTGAAAAGAAGAAATAAGAGAAATCTTCCTTCTGTTGTTATTTTCTTGTGAACCATACATTACTCTATATTTTATTTTGTTTATGTTTCTCTTTTATTTACTGCCACCTGTTCCTAAACATTTTGTTGTTCTATGTTACTTGGTGATTTTGTCACTACAGATTCCAAAGCTATTAGCCATCTTAATCTACATGTAATATTGAACTGCAAATGTCTAGAAAACAGATTTCTGTGCTACCTTCCAGCATTTTCTATTACAGGAGACAGAAATAGAACAGAACAAATTTCTCTGTAAATTTTCAATAATTTCTGGCATTTGGATTAGAACATTGCTGGAAGTACTAATATGTGCACCACAAACACACACAAAAAGGAAAAGGACTTAATTTTTCTGTTTTTTTTTAAAGTTTTGAAGAGTTTCATACGCAAAAGTTTGTGGTTTAATGTTTGTATCAAATTGTATTTGGTTTCATAAACTATAAAATTATTTCTAATCATAGCTCTAAACCTGCAAAAGTATGTTTTTACCTGTGCAGTGCAACACTGTAATAGATGTACTTGAATAGATGCGTTAATGGTACATAGTTTGTAATTTTACTTTTTTTCCCTCACAACTAATGAAAGTATTTCAAAGAATTCTGAGCATAAACGTAATTTTTGTTTTGTTTGAATAAATTCCTGATCAGCTGAGGCATTGCTAAAATGCAATTCATATTGATAACAAAAATAACAATATAAATAATAAAATTCTTAAGTAATTAGTATACTTAAGTGTATTTCTGTACAACTATGGTTCAATGAGATCTACAACTCCCTAAGCTGTATGGATGTAAACTAGGCTTGGATAAAAATTTTATAGCTGTGTAATCACAAAACCAAGAGTTAATCAAAATCCTTACTACTGAGCCTTGGAATAAAAGATGAAGGACTATGCTAATGCAGCTGTATGGGAAGAGATTTTTTTTATCATCTGTATACATATGGGTAGTCTTGCACTCAGTAACGGTAAAGAATGCATGTTCACAACATTAGTCTTTAAACTCTCAGCTCATGTACGTGACAACCTTCACCTATGGATGCATTTATATCACTAACTCAGTTGCTGAACAGTGATAAATTTTGGCTCTGGGATTTGCAGATTGACCCTAGAATCTATGTTACACAGCTGTTTATTTTATGTACAATGATGCAGGTATTTCATTGCAGAAAATAGAGAGCTCTGAATTTTGCAAACCAAATGCATTTTTCATGATCTCGATTATAATAGCATTGCTTAAAAATGTTTTGCTTCTTTGATTATCTACATAATACAATTAATACACCTATAAAAAACACGGTGTATTTTCACTTTTTAGTATAATACTTTTCAGAGAGAGTATTTTCTCATGATAAAATTTACTTCAGAACTTTTCCATTTTCCCAGTTGCATCCTGCTTTAAATCACAGAAAATTGCCCATAGTACTTGGAAGCACAGGTGGCTGGTAAACTATCAGTCTCTGGACATAATAACAAACTATGAAGGAAAAATCTATTTCCCTTTGATTACTGTAATTCAGATAGTTTTACTGTGTGGGCAAGAATTGTGAATCCACACCAGACGGATAGTTTACTTAGCAGGCAATCATCCTTCCTAGTAAATTTTTGTCAAGTTAATGCTTTGTGTCTGATACAGTGCGATAGAAGAAGACAGTAGGTGCAAAGAATTTCTGCAGTTAGGCCCACACATCTTTGGATTAGGTTCTAACTGAGTTTCTTGGAAAAGGAAAATAGCTTCCAAGTAACTGTAAGTTCAACTTGTGAGATATCAAGAAACACAACCATGCTCAGATAATCCAGATTCATGAAACTAATCTTATAGTTTACAGTTTCTATCAAGAATTCCTAATGGCTTGTGGGACAGTGTATTTGTGATAGCAAAGTGATTTCTATTACAAATTAATCTTTCCAGCTTCACATGATCAGATTTTAATAATTACAAGGCTCTAAAGTGGCTATTTAAATCTTCTTAGGAGTTCCTAATCTACATAATTTCCCAAACAATATTGTTTTTCAAACCTTTTCATTGTAGTTCTAGGTCATATTTCACCATTTCATATAATCTAAAATGTAATTAAATATATTTTTTTCCTTTTTTCAAATTTTCTTTTGCCAAATGCATTTTGAGAAGACCACAATTCCCCTGTTCATACAGATGGAAAGCAAAGTCAGACGAGATTTCAAATGGAACTGCTTACTTACTCATCAGCCATATAAAACAAAGAACATATATCTTCCAAGTACTGTCTTGGCTCAAGCCTGTTTAGTTTGTGAAATCTGAGAGATCACAGCAGGTGTTAATTGCAGGCCATTCTGGGATGTTTACCTTGTATTACTACACAGAATAAATGGAAGAAACATAACCATGCTAGAAATTTCCAGTCCAGCAAGCCAAAATTTCGGACCATTTACCTGAATTTCTGTGGCTTTATAGCATATTAAGATCCCTCTCTGAGGTTAGATTTACATGTATAAGTTCTCATCTTTTATGCAGCCATCACAGCTCATTTAAGAAAATTCAGTCCTGTAAGCTTTTTGAAGCAATGTTTTTTATATTCCTGAAATTATAACCCATGAAATTACTGTTTTTCTTTATCCTGTGATTGTAGTGTTTTCAAGGCTAGTTAAATGTGTTACATGCTAAGTCAGTCATTTGTTATTGGTGTCATGTCACACCACAGGAAAAATAAACAGAAATTATTTTTTTATAGGAGATTTATAATCTGCTTCCATTAACTAGAAGACCTTTTTTTATTATTTTCATTTAATTTATTTATTTCCTACCTTTTAACAAAGAAGTCACATATTGTCCTTTCTTTAGAAATAATAAAGCAGCCTTTAGATGTTCTGACACATGTTTAATAGTACTCAGGGTTATGCTGTATGCCCAGAAAACTTAATTTTAAGTTTAGCATGGAAATAAGGAAGAACATAGGAATTTGTGCTTTGTGCCTTTAAAGAGAGGCTATATAGACCCTAAATAATTTCAGAAGTATTTGAATATTTCCACAGTCCCTATTCCTCTCTCGGGAACATGTGCTGCAAAGACTTTCCCTTAAGGAATTCCATACAGAGCAGCTCTCTTAAACACACTCCAGAGGAGACACTGAAAGGCAGGATGACTGGTTTCTATATTCTTAAATATAGTCTGTCATTTAATTATAAAGTAATTCCTCTTCCTTTGCAGTACTTTTATTTATGTTATTAGTGCCCTAGAAAAAGAGAAGATATGGGAGGCTCCAGTTCTGAAGCAATGCAGCTTTGCCCTGTGACCTTCACTGCTATACCAGACCACTATTACTGATAAAGTGCTCCACAATACAGGTTTACAAACTGTTTGGCTTAAAATCATCCCTTTCTTCTGCTGTCAGTGAACTTAAGGACTCAGCTCCTGAAAGATGTTCAGCAGATGCAGCTCCTGTGAAGTCAGCGCTCTACATTTCACAGGGATAAGATGCACCAGAAGACAGCAGCTTCCTTTTTCTGAATCTAACCTTGGTAACTGCAGAAAGTGTCACATATTATGCTTAAATGCAGGATGGGTTACATACCCATTGTTTTTCTTTCAGCTTTCAGTGTCATGTTCTCCGTTTCTCCATGTACCACTGAGTCACTTCACCTGGAAGCTGAGAAGAGAAGGGGTAAAAATATGTCTGAACAAAATCCTATTGTGGTATCCTTATGTTACCTGTATATTTCTTGTGTAAAATGTGAGACTTTTGATTGCCAATATTCAGGGCCTCAAAGGTGGTGAAAAGGCTTCTGAAGACACAGAAAACATGACAAACTAAAGGTTTCAGGAAGAGTAGAGCTGTGATTTTCTGTGCACTGTTGAAGTCTATCCTAGATGCTCGAGTCAGCCCTTCAGAAATCTACTCTGTCCTGAATAAGGAAAACTTCTAAAAACAATCTACCCGACAGGAAGTGTGGATTTCCTGTGTTTCTTAACATGCAGCTTTATGGTTAGTCTTAGGATATCTACTTGATGAAATGTGCTTCTGAAAAAGATAAAGGCATAAGTGTTTTGATTTGATCCTGGAGCCAGAAGACTTTAATGGGCAAGACAGAATAGCAGGAAGCTTCTCTCCCTAGCGCTGAAAGCAAATGGATTCGGCTGCTTAACAGATCATCTGGGAGACTGATGATGCCGAAAAAGCTGGGTTGGCCCCATGCAAAACACATCTTCCACTGCCCAAATTTTACATTTTTTTCATTTCACCTTTTTTGAGAATCTAGAGTTTCATCTATTTTTATTGAGAATCTAGAGTTTCATCTATTTTTCATATACCCAAGAGTTATGTTGTACTTGAGTCCCAACAGGACTTTAGAATTTCCATGATCTCAGACAGAAAATAACTGAATAGTATTTAAAGGCAAAGGTAATTTTAACTTATCTGAAAAACAGTGTATTTCACAGCCTCTCACATAAATAGAATGATCCTTCCTTAAGCAATATATGTTATAAATGTTTGAAAGGATATTTACAAAACACTAGAAACAAAATTACTTCTTAAAGTAACTAAAAAAGTTACATAAAAAGAACAAAGGTGATCTTTAAATGACCTTTATAAAAATGTTTAATGTGTTTTAATGAAATCATACCTCCTTCCCACTGCCTCGAATTGTACTAAAACTTTCTAGTGATACTGTCCCTACCCCAGTTCCACTTGTACTGTCTTAGGAGAGATAGTAAAATAACTAAAGATTCAGAAACCTATGTATTTTTTGACATTATGTTAGTTTCCTAATATACAAGATCTTAGGACATTAAAATTAGTTTGCCAGGAAGGTGTCTCAGAAGACTTCAAATATCTCTCCTGGACTTGATTTTGGCTCTCATTCTTCTCTTTTGATGCAAATGCCTCAGGTATAGCCTAGTCAAAGAATATAAGCTTTATTAGGCTTCTAGATCAAAACAGTTAGAAGTAATAATGTGGGTTTTAATCTATTAAGCTATTGGATAAACACTGAGAAGATTTTTATGTGGAGATATTTATGCTGTAGAAACTACCTTGTTTGCTGCTGTGCAGAGATCCTGACTGGAGATGTCTCTACTGGGAAAGACTGTACAGATTTCTCAGATGGCACTCATAGCTTTGTTCTGGGAATCAGGAAGTTACTATAGACAGAGCCTACTAGTTCTAGCTCCTGCCAGTTGAGTAGGTTTTGCATTGCACTACTTTTCATTTGTGAAATGTAAAACAGCAGGACAAGTTATAAAAAAGCTCAGTAAATGACAGAAATTAAGAGGGGAAAAAACCAGGATGCTGCATGTGAGAGTGTTTGTGTGGGTCCAATTAACATTCCTGAACATAAAAGCAAAGTTAAATAATTAGGCAACATTAATACCTCCAGTACTTCTTCCATATGCTGTTTCAGCTTTCAAACGTTGCATGTGACAATCTGTTCAGACATAGCATACGGTTCAGTGTAAATACAGTGCTTGAAGCAAAGCTTTAAACTTACAATTTCTCTTTGAATTGAACAATGTGTTCATAAGTGAATCAGACACTTACATATTCTGTGAGAGTTTCTGAACAACCCTCCCTGTTTAGATCCAAAGTCAACATTCCCAGAAAGCTTAATCACTCTATCGCAGAGGGAAGCCATGTGCACTTCAGTCATCTACTTTGTGTTATCACGTTCTGGGATCAAACTGCAGAATGAACCTCTCTGTATGACACTTCAGGAGCATCTTGGCCTTGCTAAAGATAATGGTAAACTCCAAATGATGTCGATGTAGGACAGGTTTAATATTCAATTTTATAAAGCCTCGTTTGCTAAATTTTATATTCTAAAATTCTAGGGCTGTATTTATTCCTCCCCCAACACACATCCCTCAGGATCCTCCTGATGGTGTACTCTAGATAAACAAAATACATTGTAACATGAACAATATAGTATAATCATGCTTAAACAGAAATAAAACAAAAAAAAACCAAACAGAAAAAGCAGAGAAATGTGCCCCTCTATTCTAACAGTCTTGCTACTCTTGTCTTTGTTATTTATTTTAAGGAATGAGGCCTTTGGGAAGGAGCCTTTTTCTCATTTTATGTACCACATCTAGTATCATATGGCCCAGGTATGTTGCCCATCAGGCACTCCTGAAATGAAACTAATAATGAATAATGAGCTAAAATTACTGTATATTTACAAAAATAGAAGTCATGCATGCTAAAACAAAAGCAGCCTTTTTTCAGGCCCCAGGAAGACTGTGAATTGTTCAGGTTTCTATATTTTTCTTTAGTTTTCCCACCATAGTAGGGTAAAATGTCCAGGGATACAGATTAGTATACATGTGGAAGCACTGAAATATAATTTATTTTTAAGGCAACTACCTTAGTTTTTGTAATTCACTTAGGAATCCGTGTAAAGGTTTTGCATGCATTAAATTATTTTTTCACATTTCATTCAACCCACACTGGGACAATCAGCTTCAGGTTTCATCTATGATTCAGCCTTGATCACAGCACATTATTATACCCGCACAACTGTAATTTGCTTTTCTTTCTCCAGCTAGAGATGATTGGGTTGCTTGCAGCTTTCTTAATTAAAAATCTGCTTATTTTGACTGGACTTAAGTTAAGAAGATTAAAGGATACGGTGAATACACAATTTATGACTGAAATGGAAAGATATCTGGGAAATAAAGTAGAAGTTAAGGGTAAGCTTAGAGTTTAGTCTTCCTCTTCTGCAAATGTAGCCTGTAGTTCAACACAGTCCACATTTTCAGTGGAGACTTTGTTAGCTGTAGACACCCACCTTTCTATTTGCACAGCATGATGACCATTTTCAAGGAATTATGTGTGCGCCCAAGCAGGATAGTAAATAGCATGGATACCAAGAGACCAATTGCACACTTCAGCAGCAGACTTTGTACGGCAGCTTCTGTATGCAACTTAGTTACAGGGTCAGCCCAACTTGATTTTATGAACAACTGACATTTTACAATCTTCTCCTCCTGCTTTTATGAGAAGTTAGTTTAAATAATAGTTAAATAATTAAAAAGAAAAATAAAAAGATAAATAAAAATAAATAAAATA
>NW_010535451.1:0-21589 GCF_000687285.1 Phaethon lepturus
CGGGCAGGCTGGGTGCCCACCCCTCGCAGCCGCCGTGGGGTCCCAGGCTGTCTGTGCGCCTGGGGCGTGCGTGACCTGTGAGTGCCAGCCCAACAGGAGATGTGTTGCCCCAGCTGCGGTCCGGTGGGGACTCGGTTTGATGCCGAGTGCCAGGCTCCCGGTGGGTGTGCTGTGACGGGGCGTGTAGCTCTGGGGAGTGGGAGGGCTGGTTTTTGGTGGCTGTGGACAGACTAGTTGAGGGGCAGGAAGCCTTACCCCTGAAGGTAGGGGTTCTGCTGCGGCTGCCCTGTGGGACAGGGATGAGCAGGCTCAGGTCCCAGGGTGGCCCTCCCTGGGAGAGGACGGGCTGCACAGCGCTTGCCTGTAAAGTTCCCTTTTGGTATTTCAGACAGGCAGCGCTCATGACGCTGCCAAACGCACCCATGGGCTGAGACGGTCAAGCAGCGTGGCCAGGAGAGTTCTGCTGAGGATGCTGCAGTAGGTGCAGCCGTGGAGGCCTGTTTGGCAGAGCATGCCAATAACTTAATTCTGCTTATGCTGCAGCCTCTTTTTACAGAGGAGAAGAACCTCTGTGGAAGAAGGATGCAGTCTGCAGTCTGGTCAGGTCAGCGTTCCCCTACCAAGTGCAGTTGGATTGGTATGTACCCCTCAGCAGATGGGGAAGGTACAGAGATGGCCTTGGCCCAACCCCAGGCCGTACCCTTTCTCAGGAGGGATTCAAGACAGATTCCGTCAGATTTAGCAGTTAACTTAAAATTTCTTCTGTCAATAATGGTGTTCTTAAACGTGCAGTAAATGTGTACATTTAGATTATTGTTGATGTAGGCATTGAACATCCTGAATTGTTTTTTTTTCTTTTCTGTGTGCTTGTAAATCATCTATGCCAAATATCAAGAGCATAAACTTCCAGCAGCTAGTTCGGTATCTCCTGCCTGTGTCCATTAATATGTAGCCAGGTCTTGGGTCTCTCCTTTTCACACGCTGACATCCCCTGGGGACACACAGCCAGTGTTCAACTACCTCTGGTCCAGGCTTGCCAAAACTCTCTCCAACAGTCATCCCAAAACTCTTCAGGCAAAGGCTCCGACAGCTGCGCTTTGCAATCCACCTGGATTTTTCTTGTGGCTGACAAATGATGCCTTTCAGGGTGTTTTTCCTTGTTAGAGAGACACTATTAAGTTGAAAATACTGTAAATTTCAGAAAACGGTACTGCACTAGTTTTAAATATCAAGCGTAGTAGGTGGTTGTTGTTGCTGATTTTTCTGCACTGTGCTGTAAAAGCTGAAGAAACAAGAATCTCCCAGGTACTGGACAGCATTAACAGATTGAATCCCCATTCGTTGTTTTTTTTTTCCTGTAAGGGAACTGTGACTTTAGAAGAGGTGGATGCTGCCCCTGGCTCTGCCAGCCAGGTCTCTGCCAGGGTGCAGTTTCACATTACTGGGGGCTGGCCGGCTGCCGTGTCCCCCCGTGCCCCCAGCCAGCGTTGTGGTCCTCTCCCCACGGGGTAGCTGGTGCTGATCTAATCCCGCAGAGAGATGGTTCAGGGAGCGTAACTGAGAGAAACTAATCCTGCAGGGACAAAAAAAAGGTACCGAGGAGCAAATGGATAGGGTGGTGGCGGTGGAGCGGGGGATGCCTCTTGGTAACAGCTCTGCATTCCGTGGGTTTATCTGGAGTACAAAACCCTACAGGCAGCTCAGCATGAAACACGTTGTGCTCTCTGCTCGGCGCGGCACAGATGTTCCCCGCAAAGTGACGGCGGCTTTGCGGCTCCTGTAGTAGGAGCGACGCGGGGTCTGCTCTCGGTGGTGGCAGGTGGTGATTTAAGAGCCTGTGGGGTTTACTGGAGGAAAGTGTCAGGAGCACAAAACCCAACAGGGAGTTTGGTTTGGCCTCCAAAAGGCCAGAGGTGTAAATAGGCATCGGCAAGACCCCGCAGAGGGTTTGGGGAGCGTCCCAGGTAAGGCCTTTTCTGCTTGAGCTTCCCATCAGGCTGTCACGCAGCTCTGAAGCACCAGATCCCACTGCACACCAGTTCCCCACAGGAACGATGGTCTGTGCTTTTAGCAGGGCTGCAGCTTGTGGTTTGCCTGGCCAGGGAAAGAAAACAGGATGAGAAAAGCAAATCCTGCTTAGCTGCTTTGGTGCCACCACAACCAGTAACTTGTCTATTAAATTGTGCGGTACCTGCAAGTTGGCGACTGACTGGGAAGGTAAGCAGCGGTCCTCAGCTCTGTGCCCAACATGCCTGTGGGACCGAAGAGCAACCTTTAAAACCTGTGATGGTCAGGCTTAATTCACTGTTAACTTCTAGTTTGGCATTTTAGTGTGACAGAGGAGTGTGTATGCAGTGGTCATTTCTCAGTTCTCTTCCTGCTGCTCCTCAAAACTTGCAAAACATGGGCGGTAGGCATGGAGGAGTGCAGCGTGTGGTGAAATCACAGCTCCTCCTTCCCCACCAGCTTCCTCTAAGCAATCCATTTAATTTTTTTCTGCTTCTGTTGCATTAGTTTGAAGTGCTGTGAATGATGTGAAAACAACTGGAGATACATACTAGAACTAACATTTCCTATTGTAGTGTTCTGCTATTTGACATCGAGCATATTAAGTGTGTTACAGTTTCAGAGTTTTACTTTGGAACTTAAGTATACTAAAATGATAACCTGCCTTCTTCCTGACAAGGGAAAAAATAACATAAATTTCACACACAGTATTAGAAACCATATTCTTTCTGTCTAATTTTACTATACGCATCAATTATAGAGTGTGTGTAATACACAAGAAGTTAATGTTTCAGGTTTCTTAATGATGGTTCTTCAAAGGAAGCGTTTCCACTGAATGGAAAGGAAGGATTATATAAAATCAGCACTTCAAGCTAGTAGTAGTGTAATGCTGAAAAGTACACATAAATGTCAGTAACCTTGTGAAACAGTATATAATCCATTCAGTGTTGTGTTTTCCAGCCTTCCAAAAAAAGGAAAGCATATATTCCCTGATATTTCTAGCCATGCATTATTTTTCTAATTTTTGCTAGGAATCAGTGAATTTTCAAAGCATACATAAATACTGATAAAGTATAAAAGTATGTTATAAGATGCTAATTTGCTATGTTGTTGAGATAGCAAACTAGTTTTATTGCAAGCCTTTCAATTACCCTCAATTACCAGGAAAGTGAAACAAGTACCTAATAATAACAACAACAACAAATCCCCCAACCTGTTAATTTTAAAAAATAATTTATGATAAAACTCTACAGTAACATTAATGTTACTCAGAGTTCCTTTTGTACAAAGCTTGTGATATTAGCAACTGAAGTCCTGATTTATTGATGACTTCCCCCTTCTATAAGACAGCTTAAGGTTTTCTTGTCATCGTCATCAGAGGAAAGTTACTGAACTGAACTACTGAACTACTAGTAGCTGAACTACTTCATTCTGCAAGACTTTATAGGAAAAATAATTCTGCAGCTGTTTTTTCTAACTGATACGCATGTGATCTTAACTCTGGTGGTGAGAGGCAGGGCAAGGTATGGAAATGCAGGCAGCTGCCTCTGAAGGAAACAAAGCTTCAAGGAAGCTTAGTGTGCTGAAATCAAGGGGGGCATATAATCTCCATCCTAGGGTGCTAAAGTGCCAAGCGTCACAACTGTCCAGGGTTATTAACAGCTTTTGCTTTGGGATGTGGACTTAGGGCTAAAGAGTGCTCATGAAAGAAGGACATAAAAACTGCAGGCAATGGCAATCAAGCCAGTCTGATCTCAAAATATGCATGAAAGCCTTGCATCCTTCTAATAGAGAAGACCTGGAAAAATCAGAAAAAGTGTCTGAAGTGCAGTGTTAGTTTATCAACTGCAAATCATGCCTTACCTTTATTATTGCACCTTACATTTGTATTTTGTTAGTTAGATTATTTTCTTAGACAGTGGAAATGTACTAAAGGTAATCTGGCCTTGAAAAAGGATCTGTTACAGTGCGCAAGGGAAAATTATTGGTTAAAATAAGGTTTACCACATGAACTCTGAAATGGAAATATTTTACTGAGCCCAGGAGCTTGTTTTTGAACCTCCCATGCTCCCCTGTGATTTGGAATTGGAAATGTTTTTAACAACATAGTGAGTATAAAACTGCTACGCCTTGTGCAGTGGATCCCACTGAGACACCTCATAGCATCTAGGCAGCCTTAATTTAAGGACAATCATATTAAAGAAATATTCAAGTTAAAAATAACTTTCCTAAGTTGCACGCCGCTATTCATATAAAACATAAAGGGGTGAGGGGACAGGATTTAAACTGACCTTCTTGCTGTGGGGAGAAAGTAGAAGTTACCATGTCCTGCCTTTTCTGCTGGTGTGTCTTTCCTGTGGTTCCCCAGTTCATTGGTCTTCCCCTTTGGCAGCCAGCCATGGTTACCCCAGAGCTTTTATGTCAGGTTATAGGAACGCCAGGAGGGAGTGTGGCTGGCATTTTTCTGCTTTTGGGGAGCGTGGAGGAAGGGGGAAGCTGCACATCCCAACGGTGTCTAGAGCAGTTTGGAGAAAGAAAAGTTATCAGGCCCTTGAATTCCCTACTCTGGTTCGCGCTAGAGCAGGCTCAGCACTGCTGAGCTTCAGGTGCCTCCTGGCTCCTCTTCCCAAAGGCACTTAGGCCAGCTGGGAACGGCAGGAATATAATATATTTCAATGAGCAGTGTGCCTCCTACACCAGATGAGGCACTGACCTGAGGACCTGGTAGGGGCATTTGCTTCCTTACTCTGCCCGTGTAGTACAAAAGCAAGTCATTCTGGACCAGTCAGGGAATTTGCTCTAAAGCATTGATTATGGTTTCTCATCCCTTTTAATAACTTGATCAGCCCCAATCTTGCAAAAGCCTCTGTGTAGTTTCTGTAACAACTGACAATTGTTTGCAGCATCCCTCTAATATCATTCGCGGGTTACGCTAACTGCGTGGTCTTCAGGAGCCAGTATGTCAAAGTCCTCTCGCAACGCGGCAGACGCGTTATTCGGTGCTCGGTGGTGCAATTCAGTCATTTCTGGCTGCAGCCTCCTTTTCACGAGGTGCGGTTTGCTTCTCTGGTGGCAGGCCCATTGGGGAGGAAAGGCTGGAGGGATGGCTTCACGCTTTTCTCATCCTGTTCTGCATGCACTGCAGCTGGAGTAAAGCCCAGTGAACAGTAACTCCCCTCTCCCAGCCAGCAACACCTTAAAATATCGCACCGCAGCTGGAAACCCTCTAGGCAGCCAGTCCTGGTCTTGTGGGTTTTTCACTACTTCTGTTACATCGTGTGTTGCAGCTTTTCATCAGAAAATGTCTGACGTTGCTGCATGATGGTGCAGGCGTTGCAAGGTGTTATCTTCTACATGACAAGCACTGTACAGATGTGTCCGGGCATGTCACAATTCACATGCTTCCCCTTATTTCTCAGAGCGAGGCGTCTGCTGTGGGCTGTCTTTACTCAAAACTCCTCTTGCTTCCATTTTCATCTTAAAGGCACAAAAGAGGTCAAAACAGGGCAATTTGACCAAAATTTCAGAAGGCGATGACCAGTAACAAAAATTATGCAGGCACAGGTTACCTGGGTTTGGTAGGAAAGAAATTACAACCTGACTGTTGATGAAGTGGGTGATGATTATTCGTGTGATTAAGAACCACTGGGGCAGGGTCTGAGGCTGCAGGGGAGGGAGAATCTGAGACACTTGGATGAATATTTGGGGGAATGAACCTGAGGTAATGTATGATGTGCTGTTAGTCCTTGGTTCACTCAAGAACCGACAGATCAGGATTTTAAGAAGGGCAGGGGGAGAATGGGGGAATAGAATGGACCTGCTGCTGCTGCTAACAACCATTAAAAAAATACAAAGCCAGCTGCTCTCAGAGCAGAGCTTGATCCTTTCAGTGCCTTTAACAGCACAGTATATATTCAGAGGAGGGGAATTCATGAGGCCCTATGGACCTACACCATGGAATTACACAAAAATGCAAACCCGAACAATGGGTGGCCTCAGCGGTTCCATCTGGCTCGCCATTAACAAGGTTAAAGTAAAGTGGGTTTCCTTGCTTGTGTCACACACAATTTACACTTCAGATGCTTTAACTTTGGAGCCAAACTGGAGGGAGCACCGCTCTAAACGCACGTGGCAAGGTCTCCTAACAGGTGTGGTAAACGCATTTGTTATTGATGCTCTTTGAAAGACAGGGAGTAGTAGCATTTAGATAATTTGTAAGTACTATTTGGAAAGTGCAGATTTTTGTCTAGAATTCCTGCCAACAAATTAGAATTACACTCAAATATTGTTTATTCGAAATACTTTAAGGACATTATAATATTAGTGGCTGGATTATTAGAGGCCTATGAAATGTTACCACCAGCATTTCTGGTATGGTAACCTGAAGACTCCAGTCCCCTTTTAAGCTAAAAGAGGTATTGATGCACGGAAAGCTATTCTGTTGTAAAGCATTCTGCTTTTAGAGCCACCAAAATACTGAGGTAATAGCAGAGTTAACCATAGCAAATAATGACCTTTAAAAAATATTAGCTGTAGAGAGCCAGTGGTACATCAGCAGGTATGTTGCCCTGTGCCATTGTGTGTAATTGCATTGTAAAGCATTGGAATTATCACAGCATTTTGCAGAAATCGTGCTCTTTGTCTCAGCTTTAAGAGGGAACCCAAGTGTCCTATAGGCTGTCCCATTCTTGAATAAAGAGTCAGTTGCTATTGAATGAATATCAAAGTTGATAATTCCATTGTTAAGCTGTTTTATGATGTGTAAGATAAGCATTTGAGCAGTTAACTCTGTGGTAAAGATCTCGGGTAATTTCCAGAAGAGAACGCATCTGTTGTTGCTGGAGGGGTGTTCAAGGCATTCTGCAGGGCAGGGTGAGTGTTGCACTGGATGACAAATACTACAAGAAACCTCCCCATCTCCACTGCCTTCGGCCATAAATCACGAGTTCAATAACAGAGCTGAACTTCATACTCCTCTTGCAGGTAGACAATTAAAATTGCATACCATAAAACCAGCAGTCGTTGTTGACTACCAGTTACCCTAGCGACGTCGGTAGTCTCGCATAGGAAGGCCCTGAGCAAGCATCCTGCCGACTGAGCTTCCTCCTTGGTGAGCTGTGCCGTACCGCGGTGATGGGGCACGCCTCCTCTCGAGCGTTCTGCCGAAAGGTTGGCTTCGGCCTCGCCAGCGTTGAACAGCCCTGCAGTTGCTCTGCGCCGTCCAGGCTTTGCCAGCAGGTGAGCCAGTGTCGCTGATGATGGCCTCCGTTACATGCCATTAATAGAGGTGTTGGTGTGATCCCTCTCCCTCCTCTTTGTCCAACTCTCTGACCCACCCTCATGGCCCCTCTGTGCTGCCCTTTCATATCTCTTACAAAGGCAGGAATACCCTTAAACATTACACTTCCGTTTCCGACTGTATGCAGCAGTCCTGTAATCATAGCCATGAGTATTGTAAGATGCCATTTGACAGGCATGTCAAAGCTGCCAAGCTCCTCTCAAAGGCTTTCTGCCCGCTGCATTTGAGATAACTACAGGCAAAGCAAATGGAGCTGAGAAGTCATCTCATGACTAATTGGTCACAAACCATTGACATTCCCTTCTCTTCTCCCTTTTTAGCTACTAGACAGCTCTCTGTCCGTGAGCAGCAGCTTCTGACTCAAGCCCTGTCTGTGCAATAGCCTCAGAAAGAAAACAGTCAGAGAGCTATTCTTGCCAAGTCCTGACAGGTGCAGTGCTTCCACACCAAGCATTGCAGTGGAAGGGAAACAAAGAAGGAATAATGCAGCAAGACAGAAGAAGAAGGTAGAAGGGAAGTTGTCCAGATGCAAGTAGCACTTGTACGAGCACAAGGTGGGAAGTGCCCCAGCTATGTTACACATGAGTAGAGGGAGAGTTCACAAAAGAAGGATTAGTTAACTTGAAATAGAGGTGGTTGATTTATGGGGAACATGTGAAAGAATGGTGTAAAAACATATTTACTTAGAGGAGGGAAAATATGCAGCTCTGTGCACTGTGTTTAGCATGTATTTAACTCGAAGCACACTTTGCACCCAACTTGGCTACTTTTTTGTCCGTGCACTTCTTTTCCAGCTCATTGTCTCTAACTGAAGGGAATTCAGTCACAGCCACCCTGTTTACAAAACTAAGTTCAACATCTGCATCTTGTGCCTGGACTTCCAATGCGTGATTCTTTCATCCATCCTTCACATACACACTCCTACTGGTGCAGATCAGATAAATGAAATATAATGATTGACATATTCATGACCCCAGGTAGAAATCCAGTACAGATTTGTGTGAAGGTCGTGTGTGTGCTGTGACCAGGGGTACGTCCCGACACAGGGTGCGGTTCAGCATGGCAGTTCCTCTGGCAAGAGCATTTGAGGATGATGGGAATCTCACTGCTTAATCTACTCCCTCCCACCACCTGCCAGTGTTTATCACACCCACAGTTGTGCCAATGCAATGGTTTGTGATTTTGCCTTGAAACTGGAGGTGTGATGTGAACCAGGCTAAACAAACACTGCAAACTGGAAAAAGTACATGAATTAACTGAAAACTTCTGCTGTTGAGAATTGACTAGCGGTTTCAGTTACTGCACGGATCACCCTCAGGAGTTTTTCAAAGCAGATCATATGTCTTTGGAAGTATTCTTCTTGAAAAGGGGGCTGTTTACTGAGTGGTTGTCTTCCATTTGTCTTCATGTTACCGAAGAAAAGCTATGAATGAAATGCAAAGTAGTTGAGCTGGAGTCCTGATCACTGCGTATGGTTCTGGATGGGTTGCAGCACTCGAGCAGGATCCCTGGCAGTTCCCTGCGTTCTGCCTGGCATGGCATACTGTTGCTGGCTTGTTTCGCAGTACGGAGTGTGAAAACAGAAGGGCACCCCAGGAGCTGTCGCGGATGCTGCCAAGACAGCAAGCAGTGGTGGCACTCGCTGTGCAAAGCTGTGTGGGAAGCAGGGATGAAAGCTAGATACAGTAGTTTCTTGAAGACATTCTGGTTCAGACTTTTGCACCATGTAGAAAGTGTGTTTTCTGCATCTGATTCTCATTTTTGTGCTTCCTGTCAACAGGGAATGAAAAAGACGCGTGGAGGGTTTTTCTGTGTTTGTGCGAAGTTCAATTAAGCTCTTGATAGCCCTCATTTTCTGTGTAATGTTTGGATTGTAGACATAAATGAAATGACTTTTCACAACTTGTTTATGACTTTTCATCCCAATAGTTGTACAGCAGTGAAATAGCCATAACAAAGATGACAATTTCAAAATCGGGTATTTTATGTATTGTCCAGGATGTGCTTGATTCCTGCTCTAGTTAAGTGAATGCCAGTTAATTTGTAGCCTCATCACTGTACCGCTGTACTCCGTTGTGCCGTAACATTTCTTTTTTCTTGCTTTACCAGATACAACCCTGAAGAGCAGAGACTCAGATCCTCAAAGCTATGAGGATCTTGCTTGCCTCTGAAGTCAGTGGGACGTAGGCATTTAAAAACCTGTAAACATTTGATTATCACAACAGGCTGCCTGTGACGGAGAAAGAAGGTGATGCCATGCTCTCCGTCACCAGCTTCTGAGCCTGGGAAAGATGAGACTTTTCATGAGGCAAATTAATGGGCTGTGCTTGAGGTCTAGTAGTCCTGGGTGGGAGACAGTTTCCCTCCACTCCATGGTTATTTGAAATTGGGTATTTCCAGGTATTTTGGATAGAAGGGCCAAAGGGATCTTAATTTAGGAGCAAGGCTTTCTGGCCTTCCAGGTTTTCAAGAGTGAGGCTAGTTTAATAAACAATTGGTTTGTTCCTGGCAGTATCTGTGAATAGTGTAGGAAGTGTCAGACTTTTAAAGGTCTGGTCCCTTGTCTTCTATGGCTACAACTGTTCAGGTATTACTATTTTCAACCACATGGAAGGTGTTGGGTTCCTAAATTTAATGTTTGGGTGCTGCCAAGAGCCTAAAAACCTGAATTTGCTTGCTGTCTGTGTCTTGTATCACTTGGGGTTTCTACTGGACAGCCAGGAACTCAGTGCTTTAGCTTACAGCTCAGTCCCGCAAAAGTATCAGGTTGGCTCCTGAGCCGTCCCCTTCACCTGTATGGCCCAAGGCAGGGAACACACTAACCTGTACAAAAGGTCCCCAAGGGTTCACCACACACCTCACTCAGCGTGAAAGACGCGTTTGGATGCAAGTCTTCCCGCTGTCAGGGGGTTGCTGTGATCTCCAGATGGTCGTTGTTCAGCCTTTTGAAGAAGGATTAGTAGATTGTAGGTAAGAGACAAGGGTTTCTCATCTTCTCTCTCTGGGTAACAGAGGTCACTGACCATTTCCAGGAGGATTATACCCAGTGGTGGAAGCAGCACCATGAGGTGTGGGGGAGGCTGTGCCTGAGGATGGCAGGCAGCAGTGGAGGCTCTGGGCAGTACGGGGGGAAGACCTCAGCTGCAAAGCGTACGGCAGCTCCCAAGACTGGCGTTGTGGTTTTTACAGTGGTGCAGTAATAAAGATACTTAACACTGACGCCGATACAGTTTGTTTTGGCACAGGTTGAGGGTTGTGGCACCCATACACCACGCTTCAGGAGTAGGAAGGGTTCATGCAGATGGAGAGGGCTGTGAGTGGGTGGTAGGGGCCCTGCTCCAGCCTGGTGCTGAGCAGCCGGGCGCTCTCGCTCTGAAGTTAATTCCCTGCTCCCTCTACCTGGCATTTATCCAGAATGGAAGAAAAATTGATCCAGTTCCCTGTCTAGCTGTGAGTTCAGATCCATTGCCCCAGCTGGTTCAGCTGCATATTTTTAGGTCCTATGGGAGACAGATACTCTCAATTTTTCCTGCGGAAGATACATCACTGGAATAATTAACTGCTCAACAAATAGTAAGAGTTGTCTCCATAACCTTATAGCAGTATGGTCAATAATCACTAAAACAGGAAGAAACTGGGTTTCCTATGGATTTGACGTGTTGTATGTTCCATTCCTAGCCACTGCGGTATGTCCCAGTCACCTTTCCATGTCTTCTAACCTGCCCCCAGAGCCTGGGATTGGAGGAGAGCAGACAGGCTACCAAAATAACTGAGTAATCCTTTATTTTGCCATAAGGTGGGATTTGCCCTCCAAAACTTAAGAACTCACAACCGTTCCCCCCACGGAAATACAATACTTGCTGGCCAAATACAGTGCATGCTTCGCATAAGTGGCTGCAAAGACGTATGTGCCTTCTTCCACCCCAACCAGAGGTCTGATTCATCACTAGCAACCTCAGGGCTTGCATTAAAAATGCGTTGCACTTTCTGCCTCCATGCGCTTCCAGTCTTAACGTACAGTTTTCCTGCCTTGCGCAGTGAGTGCTGCTGGATAACTGGAAGGTTGGTTGGTTTAGAGTATAGATGAATTGTTAAGGCACAGACACGACACTGGCATTAATCACTCTTCTGGTTTGTGACTGCTTTCAAAATTGTAAATTCAGGGCTCCCATAATGGAAGTTGTGGCTTGGGTGTGAATTTCTGATCAAAACTACAGATAGCTGATTGTGCTGTGCTCGGTGAGCATACCCGTTGCATTTTTTTTGGCCAGCACACTCAGTGTCTGACTTGTAATCTGCTGTCCCCTTGCATTGATCACGACTGGAGTGCCCTTATCTGAATTGTTCTTTGCTTTCAAACATTTTATTGAAGTCCAGGGTTCCTGTTTTATCTAAATCTCCTGATGCAGACTTCATCAGTCATGCCAGGAAAATTGATCCTTGGCCTATAAACATCCTTACTTTTGAAATCGTTCATTCATTCTTTCTAAACCTGGAAGGCTGGGCATAAATGGGCAGAAGAATCAAACGTATCACTTCTCTACCTTGGCCATAATTCTGTGGTTTTCTTTTTTCAACTTTGTGATTTATACTGCGTTATGCTTTCAAGGGTCACATTAACCTGCAAACACGGCTACAGGTGAAGCTGCGGGGCTTCAGCCTGCATTGCTGCATTGCCTCTTAGTTTGTATCAGCCAGACCTCTGCAACCAGCATTGGCTACTGCAGTGTGACTTCTCAGTATCCATACACAGTGGGAAATCCTGTTCCCAGTTACACTATTAAAGTTAACGGAGAATAAGCTCAGTGAAGTCATCAAAATTGCTCTGTATTTACACCCATGTGACTGAGAGCAGAATTAAGACCATTAAGATGCTCTGTTTCTGGGAAGATGCAATATTTTGAAAAAGTTTTATTAACCTCTTTGTTATAATTTTTCCGGAGTGATACTACTACGTAATCACAACTAAGAAGGGTAAGAGTGATCTAGTTTACCACATACAGTGAAGTTACTTCAGTTATATTTCCTTTTTTTTAACTGTACACAGAATTAACAGAATTCAGAGAAAGAAATATTAAGCTCAAACCCGTGCATGAGATTTGCCACCCTGAGGCCAAACTAAGAAAAAGAAAACACCAAATTTTGAATTAACAATGTTGGTTTTGTGTGTACAAATGTGTTTTTTATTTTTATGTACACAATTACAGAGAGAATTAACAACGAAGGTAAATCTGGTGGTGAGATAGGGCATCATAGTAGAACATGGCATTATTTCACTTTTAATTCTCAGGAATCAGGCGGTGTGGGACAACAGAAATACCTGCCTCAGGTGGGAATTAAAAGCTATAACCTTATGAAGCTTAATCCTGTTGCAGCTGAAATACACTTTTCACACTTTACTGTTGCTTCTGCATTCTGATGTGAAAAGTATCAAAATTAATTTTGTTCTTGAAGATGTTGAAAGCCCCTTAAAAACGTGTTATAGAAAATGCTGAACACAGACATTTAGTAGTAATGTCAATATATGGAGCATTTTAGACGTCTTAAGAGGCAAGTTTGAAAAAGTGAATTAGGAACTGACTACTTTCTCAGTCAGTGCATCAAAGTGATACAGATTTCCCTTACCAATAAAATGTGGCTATAGACCATCTGAATGGCTTCATTGTTCTGGCAGGTATTCAACATGTGAACTTAGAGGTGCTGTTCCAAGGAAAACCAACCACCATGTTTGATGTCCTTTTGTTACACAGTTGGGAAAGGAAGCCCTGAGTGTATTTCATGTGACGTGACTTACGCTTTCAATTTTCATGAGCTCTGGAAGGAACATCCCCATAGAGATAGCTGGCATGGCCTCCTCATAGTGAGTGTGTCAGACAGTAACCAACCCATTATTTCTGAAGAATGAAATGAAGATGTGAGTTGCTGGTCAAATCCTGCAATCCTTAGCACTTGTGAAGCCTATATTCATGCAAGTCGTCTAATTCAGTGAATGTAATAGGAGAATCCATTTCAAGGCTAGGATCTAAGTCAGCCTGTACTCCTGTCGCCAGGCATTTCTGAAACTTTGTGCATGATACTGATTTATAAGGGATACCTAAAGTCGTATGACTCTAAACGGGTATTTGGGGAAGAATAGGTTATGAACTTCCAGAATAGCCTTCCTCCTTCCCCTCTTCCTCTTCCTCCTCCTTTTCTTCCTCTACCACTACTTGCTTCAGGGCTCCAACCTACTGCCAGGATGCCATTTGCTGTTTCCTGTTGTTGTGAGGGGTTGGTGTTACTTGTATTTGCTGCTAACAGCACAAGGGAAATGGCAATTTTTAACAACTAATTCCCAGTTACTTACTACCGTTTTATCTCATCTGTGGATTAGCTCATCAGTGGATGCAGAAAGCCTGGAACCAGCTCTGCTGAGAGGCAGATAAGGTCAGGCATGCCTCTTAGCTCCTGAACAGCACCTCACTGACCCAGAAAGAGTTGAGCCGGTTTCATGCAGCATGCGTCCTTATCCACATGGCCAGAAGGCTCAAGCTACCTCTGTGAAGACTTCTGGTGTCACTGAACGATGCTTCTGTAAACAGGGGCACCGAGGAGTGGTTTCAGACTCAGCCTGCCAAGGTCTACTTAGTTCTGGCCACCGTGCCCATGCCTGCCCAGCGCTGCACCCCAGCCGACTCTGGCAGTAGGCTGCAAAAACGTGGGTACACACGGCAGTGATACCCAGAGCAAACCTGTACGGCAGCCTTTCCACCGACACGAACTGTGGAAAATACTGGCTGTTTTGAAAAGCACCGCATATGGAACTGTTTTAATTTAAAATCCCTTTTTTGAAATTATTCCCACAGAAATTAAATCTTACGAGGGAAATTTGTGGTTGCGAGTGTTTGTGTGTGTGGTTTCATAATGAAAGAAGATTAGCAGCGGTAGACTTCTTTGAAACCATGGTGTAACGTTTCATGTTTGAAATGCACGATCTACGAATATTTAAAACATAATTTACTTAAACTGTCACTGATCTTATATCTGCTTTATTTGTATGGGTTAAAGCCATTAAAATATACACATTCTTTCCACGGTATATTGATACTATTGCAGCAAAACCATCTTTCATGTCATTTAGAAAAAAGACCTCGCTTTGTAAATTCCTTTTTCAGGAGTTATTAACTCTCAATATAAAGAAAATCCTTTTGTCATAACAAACGAAAAGCATTCCTCCATGAGGATGCGTTTCATAAGGATTTTTGTGTGATTATGTGAAAAATAATTTTCCGCCATGCCTGGAAAGAGGGCTGAGTGGGTAGCAGAGATAAGGTTTTATGGAAAGGAAGAAAGAATGGAAATAACATCTTTGAGGTCATTTTTTTTTTAAGAGCTGCTATCCGTGTAGTCCTTTCCATGTTTGTGGAGAAAAAGACTGCATTTGTGCATTTTGAACCACCTTTCTGTTTCATTGTTGTTCTTGGTTCTCAAAAAAACCCACCAAAAAAAATCCACCTTTCAGCAAAATCGTATTAGCAAATTGAAAAAAAAAAACCACCAACATTTCCTCACAAACTTAAGCTAAATTGTATCCTGACAGGTCTGATTTATCAGGCAAATGCCCCACGTTGTTGTCAGCTGCTTTGTTGGGGGGTGAGGGGGAGGGGAAACCCAAGCAACAAAAGACCATAACCTATTGATATTACTGCTGCGATACACCGGGGAAAAGAGATTGATTTAGAACTTACCACAGAAAACTAGTCAATGTGATGAGTTCAGAATGGAGCATTTCTATTTATTTATTTGTAACAAGAGTAAACATCATCAATATTCGACCCTGTGTTATTGGAAGCCTTGCAGACAGCGGGTTTGTGTCAGCCTGCTGGGGCTATCTGTAAGATGAAAGAAGGCAAGCTTAAAAAAATGGAGGGACCTTGTTTTTTCTCAGGAAATCGAGTGTCTCCGATCTCTGATATGTTATCACGTGTTGTAGGATTTGGAGAAGAAATAGATAGATGTGCATTTTTATTTCATTTCATCTTTATTTCTTTAGGAGGCTATCTTTTTTTTAGAAGATGATACTTCCGTTAATCTCAAAAAGCTAGTAAAGCAAAGGAAATTTTCAAACTGAATTTTACTGAAGAACAACAGCCTGCAATTAACTTTCCCAGCATGTCACCTCTGCACGGTGTTTTGTGTGAATGAGGGGTTTGGGGTGGCAAATGCTCACAGGATCAGCCGCTTTCTGAATTGATAACACACCATTTTCCAACATACTTGGCTAAAAATAATTACAGTTTCAAAATTAAACTGTTTGTTGGTTTGGGTTTTTTTTTTCACGGATTGATAAATGAGGGTGCTAGTGAAGTTTTCTGTCTTGGTGTGACCCTGCTTGCTGGACACACAATAAATAATACTCTGATGAAGAAGCTGAATGCTCCATTCTCTAGTTTATTTAACTAGAGAATTTCACTTGACCTTAAATGATTTTTTCAATATTATTTCCATATTCAGTACTTTGAATACTGATACCTCATTAGACTATTTTCAAAGTTACCTGTATTCTCTCCTGCATTCAACTACTGCTTCAGAATTAAAGGTTAATAAACAAAATGGCATGAAAGCCAGCAATGTGCATATGAGAAGAAACATTCCAGCAAGTTCCCTCTTGGAGGGTGTGGGCAGGGTGTGTAGGTTCAGCGAATCGTGTGTATGTCTTACTGACAGACCGGTGGGTTTTCGTCCTTTAAAAAAGCTGGGCCACATTTCTGTGGGTTAATTCCTCGCTGGGTGCGGGGAGCGGGGCAGCCGCGGTGCTGCTCCCTCCCACACCCCATGATTTTTGAAAAAAACACAGGCTGGCTTCGTTTCTACTGGGATTTAATGCTGCTTAAAAGGTTCAGGGAGGGCGTGAGGAGGGAGAAACCTCCCGAAGCGATGCCTGCAAGGGAATCCCCCGGTAGAAGCGGCGGAGGAAGGAGTGAAATGCCAGAGGAGCTGGTGCCCAGCGCCGGGCTGTCGGGGTGCGTGGGGGTCCCCACCCCACCACCTCCCGCTCCTCCCCTGCCACACGCCGCTGCTGCTCCTGCGGCTCCTCAGTTTGTTGTCCTGGCAGACGACCAAACTTTTCCTTTTCCAGGGACAGTTGCTGCCTGTTCTTAAGTTGCAGCGACTGCAGCTTCATATTTAGTTTCAGCGTTTCTTACTCTGAAAAGATGAGGTCTGCATGTGCGAGCTGTTTTAAGGCATAAGGGCAAAGTCCGGTTTCAAAAAATTCTGAAACTTTTTTTTTTTCTTCACTTTTAGGTGCAGGCTTCTCAGCAAGAAGGGTTTTTGTATTATACCTGTATGAAGTAAAAGTGATTAGTCTTTTTATAATACAGTGACATATGAGAGGTGCCCATTTAGCAGCAATCACCTGTGAGCCTGTCGGTCTTTGGAGTGCTGCTGTGACAGGTTTGATATCTGAGATTTGGTTACTGGAGTGTTTTAATACTCTGTTAAAATATACTTGTATTTATCTCAAAGACAGTTTGAAATTACCAGATCCTCAACAGTCCAGAAGCCTCTTTCAGTACTGCGGAGGTGTTGGAGGTGTTTCTCACTTGTCCTCAGCAAGCACAGGCCTCCCCAAGCTTTTCTAAGTGTTCACATCCCCCAGCCAGAAGTGTCCCCTTGCACTTTCCCACAGCCTGATTTTCAAGACAAGTCACTGAAGCCCTTGAAAACATGTTAGTTTTGTCTGAGATCCATATTTCTGTTTGATTGTGGGTAGTTTAATCTCCCTTTGCACCGAAATAGGATAGTCACGCGATCTGCTGCGCGTTCTGTCTGCAAGAACTGGCCTTTCTTTCTTTAGGTATGTTGTGAAAGTAATTACTAAAAAAGACAGCACGTTTAGGTACAATTTTAAACGTTTCCTTTACACTTTAACTGCTTTGTTGGCATTCAGCGTATTGTAAAAA
Source organism: Phaethon lepturus (assembly GCF_000687285.1). NCBI lineage: Eukaryota > Metazoa > Chordata > Aves > Phaethontiformes > Phaethontidae > Phaethon > Phaethon lepturus. Next base: position 17,251 of record NW_010535451.1, read on the forward strand.
CATCTCACTTGCACATGCTGTTAGAATACCATGCCATTTTTTTTCAAAGCATTTACATTGCTAGATGGAGCATTGCTAGCCAAGATGCAGTTTTTTGTTGTCTGATAGCATTCAAAAAGGAAAAACAAAAGAGGAGCTGGTGTAGGGAAAAAAAAGTAGGGAATAGCCTGGTGAATTATTTTAGTCTTCTTCTGACTACACCCCCTTTCTTCCCTTTGCTGTCCCTGTTAGATGTTAACCCTTACCGCTCCCCTCCCCCAAGTCAGTCACCAGGGTAATTTTAAAGCGTGTGGAGCCACGCAAATGAGTCTCTATTTGTCATATATATTGGATTATCGTCTAAATCATATTATAAAGCAGCATGAAGCAGCAAACAGTTGTGCTTACCTTCCTTCCTTGCTTAGATCAGCTGAGCTGTTAACTGTGGCGAAGGTATTTGCAAGGCAGGGCTATCATCATTTTAAAAGGGAGAGGGGTAGGCTGTGCTTTCTAAAGTAGGAGTTGACTGCTGGGACAAGGAAAAAAGCTGAAGACTAGAGGCTATTTTATTTTGCATTTGCAGTTGGTTGTGACATTGAGTACTTCTAATGAATTTCAGTCATCAGTTTATTACAATTAATACAATATCGTTTATGTTGGAATCTGTACGCTTTTTGCTTGGTTATGTTTCCTTTAGTATGTATAGTTCTGTGCAATCACAAATCCATAATGAAGGATAATTTAGTGGTTTTTAACCTTGCTATATGCTCTCCTCTTTCTTCTTCAGGAGGTAGGTATTAATGTTACTGTTTTCTTGAGAATATTGGAATACAATGCTAGACAAGTTCCTCAAGGTTTTCCTTTATTAAAATGTTAATATTTTTCATATAAAAAAAATCACCCTGGTTCATCTTTCTGTCAGTGCTCTAGTGAACAAAGGATTCCCCATTAAGATAGCTGCCATCTTTTTATTTACTCTGTTGCATTATTTTTTGAGCCTGAAGTTGCCTAGTAAATCATGGGAACTTACTGTGAGAACTAGTCCTATTTTAACAAATACTTCTTGCTGTTGCTTTTTTGTAAGAGTTACTTCTACTACAATTGCACTTTTAAAGGCTTCTTGTGGTTTATTCATCTCATGATGTAATTTACATATAAACTTCTATGTTGTGTTTAAGCTAACAGGCATTATTTCCTTGGTGCTTCTGAAGTGAAGAAATACTTGCTATGGCTGTACTAACCTAGAGTTACTGAGAACATACTCAAATGAGAATTTGCTAATTTTCTTAACAGGAGCCAGTTTGTGTATTGTTCTATATATTTATGTATATAGAGATTGGATGTATAAGCTTGTGTGCATATATCATATGCTATCAGGTTTCATTATGTTGTTACATAAGTATATACAGCAGAGAGGAGCAAAGAGTTGAAGTGTTTTGGACAAAAGGGTTAATAACGTACCTTAGTGCACATGGGTGATGCCATGTGGTATCATTTGTGAGCTCTGAGGTGGCTGACTATTTCCATTTTGGTGTAAATCCCTTGAGAGGGAATGTGTTTCAGAGCGGGGTGTGATCTGTTCTCCTGGTAAGAGTGATTGACAAGGAATGAATAAATAGTTAAAAGAACTGAATAAATACCACCCTCCTGTTTAAGTCCAGGCACACCCGGCTGGCACATATATATTCTAATGCGACACTTTAGCCAGATGCTTGAGTTGATTGGTAACAAAAAGCAGTCCTGAAAAGCCAAATTACAGTTGAATCACAACTGCTTCTGATAGAGTTTTCTTTTATGGTGACATTTTAGCAGCGATTTGAATAAATGCAGGGAATTACAATATTTTGCAAGGAGGATGTATTGATAAATATATACACAAAAGGTGATGGAGGCCTCTTGAGTGGAAGCAGGGGCCCTGACAGCAGGTTCTTGGTCAATTGGTGAGGTGAAATGGTTCACTGAATTGGATAGCACAGTGCTTACTGTGGTAACCGATTAAATTGATTTGTCCATGGCTACCGCCTACCCTGCTACTGAGGCCCTTTAACCTTTTTTCAAACTTTTTTCTTTTTTAAACCACTCTACATACATGTAATATTAAGGGAAGGAAGCAAGTGCAAATGCATTCACAGCTATAAAATTCTGTATTCTGAATTAAGATAAAATGCACAATTTCCAGAATGTCTGCACACTCCCATGTTATACTGTATTATACTATACTTCGCCCAGGAACATGTACACTGCTAGAAACCGATGAAGAGGGTAATAATAAACATCATTCTTTAATACAACCTAAATTATAATAGATACTGCATTTGTGAATTCTTAGATGTATTTCTTGGAGGGGAAAAAAGTAAAACACTTAAGGGTTTTTGTTGTTGCTGTTTTGTTTTTCTAATTGCAAGTTTTACTTCCTTATTATTTTACCCAGAAGGTGTTTAGAAAGCTTGTCAGGGAAACGTAGCTGAGTGCCAGTTCGGACTTGAGTGCTACTGTTAAGTGTGGGTCACTAATTTGAAAAGATCTGCAATGATTTGGGAGAAAGAAGTCAGATGGATATGGTTGAATAACTTAAAACTTTTTTTTTTTAATTCTAGGGGGAAAAAGTGATCAGGATGTTTGTATTTTACAACATATTTAGTATGTTCTTGCTAGGGAAATCAATACTGAATTATAATGGGGCTTGTACGTGGTGTTTTATTCTTGATTTGAGGGAATTTTTATGTTCTGCGTCTCTCTGTGGGCTATTCCGTAGTGTATGCAGACAGGCTAGAAGCATAGTCTTCAAATTGCACTGAAAAATCACGTAAAACTTCAGTGTAGTGGTGACATAAAAATGAACCAGTTCACCTAAAATACATTATTGCAGTTGTCATAGAAGTGCAGAGCTCAGTATAATGGGTTTGGTTTCTTGTTTCTTATTAATTTTTAGGGAAGATATGACAATTTAATTACAGTATTTTCTGAAAGGATAATGAAGTTCTGTCCATCGTTTAACTTCTCTAAATTATGGATCAGTCTTGTAGGATATAAGGGCATGCCATGGGCAACTCACGCTGTTTTTTCATTTGTCTGTTAAAATAAAGATATTGTTAGTGTCTTGCTAATACTGAAGAAGAGCTATGAAGAGGGAGATGCTGAGGAATTGTTTCTTGGAGTGGATTTGCAAATGTTAGCAGCCATTTTGCAGTTGTCTTAAAAATTACGCGGGGTTTATCAATAGCATTTTTTTGGAAGGTAAAGTAAATTCTGTAGGTGAGACTCCAGCTGTACAACTTTGCATGGACTAAACTTCTTGGTGTTCTATATACTAGAAGTGACCACTTAATAGTAGCTGAAATAGCACCTTGTTACTTTCCAGGAATCTGATTAAAATACTTAGATGTGGGCTCGAGTCAGAACATGTTGCACTGTTTTGTACATACAGTTAATTATAGTTACAGTCTTTTTTTAATCCTTCAGTTGTCTCCACGAGGCCTAAGTATTTGTGCAGTTGTTTTTTTTAAATCAGTTGATGGTTAAGTGAAAGCAAAAAAAACTGTTGGTTTTGTTCTCTCCAGTAGTGTGTTAGATCATAATAAATTAAATGTCCATGCATTCAGTGCAAGTTTCATAAAACAAAGAAACAGGAAACCATAGAAAAATAGCCAAAAGAGAAAGCTCAGTGGTGAACGTGACTGGCACAGGGTCACCGTGCCAAAGGCGTGTCATTATTTCTTGGTATCATGTGTTAGAATAATGTAATCCAAGGACTTGTGTTCCTGGCGTGTGTTAGAAAGCAAGAGGGTTTGGTAAGGAATTGCTGGAGATCTCTTCAGGACTCCCCTGGCTAACTGGGTCAGTAGAAGAGTTGTTCAGTGGGTCTTAGCCACGTTAGAGAGTTGGGGAGAAGGCCTTGCCCGTGCGGCGTGGAGGCCGCCCTCTGCGCCCCGCGGCTCCCGGGCAGCCACGGCCTTGCGAAGGTGACACCTCGGGTCACCACCGATTGCAGGCGGCTTGGGAATTTCCAGAGAAAACAAACAAACCTTGTTTTATGACTCTTGCCAGGGCTTGCTTTCTTTTCTTTCGAATCAAAACCGTAAATGCCATTACCAACCCTCAGCCACGCAAGCACTGTGGAAGTTTGGGCCCCTGCTCGCCGTGTGCCTTGGCTGAGCGGGAGGAGGCAGGTGCCGGCCCGTGGGTGAGAGCCCCGCTAGTGACAGAGCACCGCCGTCCCTCCTCCACGTTTGGGTTTCCCTGGCTGAAAGCAGCATGTCCATTAGGGCACGGTTTACGCCTGAGGCTGAGTTATCTCCTCTCCGCACCTTTCTTTATGGCCCCGACCCGGCGACGGGCACACGCCGGGTGAAGCCGCCTC
>NW_010535452.1:0-7137 GCF_000687285.1 Phaethon lepturus
GGCTTTAGGGGTTCTCGCGTGCGAGCAGCCTGCGGAGGTTTTAGACGGCTTGTGCAGCCTTTGAGAGGAGAAAGAAGAAGGAATTCTAAGGAAATACCGTTTAACTTTTCTGTAACAATCCCAGGTCCATAGTGCGGCCCCCTCCTCTCAGCCGCTACGACCGCCGTACGGATGCCAGCACACGTCTCATACACCGGCTCCCGTCCTGGGGCAAGCCCCCGTAATTGAGACTGATGGTTATTTTGCTTCCTCTACCGTATCGTAGTGAACAGTAAATTGGCGTGACAACTGCAGCCGGATATGGCACGTAGCTTAACGCTAGTGGTCTAAATTACCTCAGGGTAGGGTACGAAGTCAGCTTCGCGGTCGTTCCTAGCGGCTTTCTAAAGCTGTGTCTGGCATAAGGGCGCCTGAAAATACCCGTTAAAAATAAAGCATAGCTAAGTGGAAAGAAAGAAAGAATTAGTCATTAAAGAAGGTATTTAGCATGTGGACGATGCACTCAAATTTAATGTGTTCCCCTCTGCTACCTGTCTCTGTTTAATCAAACCCAAATTATGATTAGTGCTTGCAAAAATGACTAAAGCAGCAACGGCTCACAGCCAGTCCTGGCTCAGATATGCCAGGTATTTCAGTAACTCAGTCTGACTACAAACCGGTGGATGAATTGTATCATTCACGTACATCCTTCCTCGCAGCTTGAGACTTTGAGGAAGTCGGTGTTGACTTGACCATGGCTTTTCAGCCAAAAAGCAGTATGCCACTCCCGGAATTAGTGTTTTGATGTAATTTTTGGGGAATGAGGAACAAAAATGCCTTTTCTTAATCTCCTCTAAACATGTATAGAAGAAAGGTCTTGAAGGTATGATATAGTAGCAAAGTGAGAAATATTTTCTACCCTAGTCTATTTATGGTAAAGTTGTACTAGAAATACAACTAAACATCCATTTTATGAGTAATGTTCCAAATTAATTGAGAGAACAATGAATAAAACAGCATAGATGCAGATTAAAAATGGGTGAATGTTTTCTAAAGTTAACAGTCTGTATTTTTTATTTAGCGCTGAATGACTGTACTAATTCCCATGCTATATTTTTTTGTTTGTAGATCCTAGTAAATGTGGGCAATTTTTTCACGTTGGAGTCTGTCTTTGTAGCACCAAGAAAAGGAATTTACAGTTTCAGTTTTCATGTAATTAAAGTCTATCAGAGTCAAACAATTCAGGTACGTTGATCAAGTACGATTATAAAATCTTTTACTTAAATTGTTTATTTAGAATAGAATCTTGACTGAACACAAGAGTATTTAACACACTTTGAAGGGAAAATAGCTTAGTTCAAAGCAACCTGTGGTGTAGAGTTCCTAGCAGTAGCATGAATACATTTAAACTGAACAGCTGTAATAAGGCAGGATCCTCACCTCCGATAAACTGCCAGAGCTTCACTTCCATACTGTAAGAACTGAATATCTGGGGTGATATCAAGTATTAAATAGAGTGAATCATCCAAGAGTAAAACAGAGCTCTAAATTTCACTTAATTGCCTAAATACTGTTGAAGAGTCCTATTTTGCTACAGGTTAAACTCACTGCCTTCAACACAGGAGTACTGGGGATACGTACCAGATTTGATTATTTTTGTAACATTTTGTGACCTAGCTGACAGCTCATGATGCCAGGTATCTGTTTATGACACCATTCTGCTGTGGACCAAAGTTAGTTAAGGTGATCTACTCGTTCTATACTACACTGAAATATTATACCTCTACAGGGATGTCTTCTAGGGAACCTTTATAGCAGTTTAAACTTTTTTTTTTCATCATATAATGCATAAAAGATGTATCATATATGAAAAAAAAAAGGAGTGATTCTGCACTTTCTTCTGTAGCATAATAGCAGCTGAACTACCCAATTAAATGTAAGTGTGCACTAGCTTAGAGGAAAAGCCTCTAAGTTCCTGAACATCCCCTCACTGAGCCAACAGTAAAATCCTTAAAGTACATTCCTTAAGCTTCATGCCAGGTCATGCAACTTCTGTGACATACATACTGTTTGTCTAGATCTGGAATAACATCTGTGGCTTCCCTTGTTGCCATCCATGAGACCACTAGATTCACAGAAGTATTTGATGCTTTTCCCCTGATCTGCCTTGCTTGTGAATATGGTTTTCAGTGTACAAGGCTGAGATGAAATGGTTTTCTGCAGGACTGATCAGCCATTTCTTTGTGGCAGCGCTGGCTTTGGGTTGCTGGTAAAGCTCCTGAGAAAAGTGTAAATGGTAGAGATGTCACAGAAAGCTGGTGCAAGACACATTCACATCCCTGGTGAGATTCACCTTCATTTTACAATGGCAAAATATGGTTCTATTCAGGTCAATGACAAAAATCTTAGATGAAGTTCTGACCTCATGAAAATCTCTATAATGAGCTTATAAGCTATTTAATATGCTCAAACTTTGTTCCGTTCACTCTCTTAAAAGCTGAAGGTGGAAATGACCTAGAACAACTTATGTCAGCCAGCTTCATTGTATTTAAAAGACATATTACCAAGAAAGATGTCAAGGCTTGGATTCTAGAAGCCCAGTGCGGATCTTGGTGTCTCACATACCAGGTACTCAAACCTGTGAGTTTGGGCCTTATAAAAGGGAATGTTACAACCAGCCACATGATCTGAAATCTTTCATAGATCAAGAGTTTCTGAAATGATGGAAGGATTTGGTTGGCTCCATTTTGGCCATTTAATGTGAGACCATCTGAGGCAAACCTGTGATGTGCCTTCTGCTGTGATTAAAATAACTGTAAGATGATCTGCAGGGGAACCTGACCTAGAGAGATGGTATGAAAGGAATGAGATAAACCAAAACAAAGCAATGAGTAAACTCTTGATGCCCTTTTTTTCCATGTGTGATTACTAGCAGGGAGCCATTGCAGTGGAGCAAACCAGCTTGAGTCTCAGCCACAGGCAGACTTAAACACCACTAAATCACCTGAAGGCTTCCTACATCAGTGATATTAGTATGCCCCTGGAACATCTGTTAGTGCCATTAAATATCATTAAACTGAAATTGGTTCCCTGAGGACATCTGATTAAGTGGATTTCCCAGATAGGTGAATCCCAAATCAGGGCCAGATTCTGCTGCCCTGACTTATGCTGAGCACTAATTTATTCCACGGCGACTGCCATTAAAATTAATGGAAGCATATGCAAGGCCAGCATACTCGCTATGAATAAGCATTTCATAGCTTGGCCCTCTGTGACTGCGTTGCAGCTGTTTAAAAAGAAAAAGAAGAAGAAAGCTAATAGTTCGCCATTAGGGAAATGAAAAATGCCTGGATCTGTCCATTCTCCCAGCCCCTGCCCATCTTTATTTACAGAGTGTCTTGTGTGATGTTGCTTTCAGAGCAGAGCCGTGCTGACTTTCAGAAGCGTTTTACAGAAAAATGGGTTCAGTACCAAAACACGGTGCAGAGGTTCCTAAAGCTAAAGGTTCATTCCGGACTTTAAAACTAAGCGGCTGTCGGTAACGGAAGGGACATATACCTTGCCCCCAATGAAGTATAAGCTCCTGGCCTGCTGCAGTACCTTTGGCATCTCATTAGGTGCCTATATTGCATCTCTGGGTGCCTAAGTTTCTTGAAAATGTCGTCTTTGCTACTGCGTGTCTAAATAACCCGTGAGGTAGCCAAAACGAAACCAGCTGAGGTAATAGTTCACAGTTCTATATTACCAGAGAGTTACAACAATTAATATGCCCAAGCAACAGATGAAAGCAGCCTTTCACACCGACCGAGCCCGGCCCGTGGCGCTCAGTCCCACCGACTTCACTCGGCTGCAAGTCGAGCCCATGAAACACGAATGTGCTTGTACGCTCCAAATAAATGTAATTATTAGTTTAAAACAAACAAACAAAAAGCAGTGAAGACTGGGACCTTAGCAGACCTCTTACGCTGTAATTAATATTCAGTGATAGTTCTGGATGTTTTTCTGTTAATTAGAGCTTTTCAGTGTTTTTTCTCTTGTAGGTTAATTTGATGCTAAATGGAAAGCCAGTCATTTCTGCTTTTGCTGGGGACAAGGATGTCACACGTGAAGCTGCCACTAATGGAGTCCTGCTCTATCTAGACAAGGAGGATAAGGTTTACCTGAAATTGGAGAAAGGTAATCTGGTCGGTGGATGGCAGTATTCTACGTTTTCTGGCTTTCTGGTATTTCCTCTGTAAAGTCAGTTTTCCTGTGACATTCATCCAGGTGTGGACTCATCATTGCCTCTGTTACATGAAGATCATTTTATCATCATGGGATTGGTGTTTCTTTATTGGTTTTTCATGGGTGAATATGGATTCTTTTTATGGATTTTGGCCCCATCTGAACTACTCAGAAGTTTCACAGAATTTTCTGTGTTTAAGTACAATATATTTGGATTGAGACTAAAGCAGACAATAAATATCTATGCTTAATGTTACAGTCTAAAGCTGCCTGCAAGATTTGTTCAAATTTCATTTACTGGACTTATTGGATTCATGGGAGAAGTGGATTTTCTTTAATTATGAAAAGACTGGCAACCAGGTCTATAATTTAGGAAAGTTTGAGTTCAGACTTCAATCAAGAGTTAGTGTGTTGCTGCCAAAGAACTGTATATTGATATATTGGTCATACATGTTTTTGTCATTAGGATTTAACTGACATGATCTGTTCCATTGTCTTGAGAAAGGTAATTATTATTGATAAGTGGTTGACTTTAATTCTCCTCTACTTGTAGTGTGTTGGGTGGTTCACCCATGTATTTATGCTCTGTCACTGGTCACAATCAAGTCTAGCTTGCATAAAGCTAAGAGTTAATGGTTGTATTTTAGTTGGATATGTAAGGTATTCCTCTTTTCCACGTGCTGTTTTCTAAAAGGAAGAGCAGACCATAACCATCAAGAAAAATATTCTTACCAGGGTTAAAGGTGATCATTCAGGCACAACTTTGCAAAACTGCTTTGCCCTGCAGGAAATCACACACTTGTTCTTCAATTTTAATTAACACGATTGATAATAACTGCTTTATTAAAAACCTAAGGGATTCCTTCTTTAGACACAACCACTTTATTAGCTGGAGATGAGATGCCCTTGTTTGTAATTATGTCTATTTTTCAAACCTTCTGTTGTGTTAAAGGTATCATCTGGTTTTGCCTTAACTCCACAACTGTATATAATTTTAGATCATATGTTTAACAAATACTAAATCCAAATAGCCGGTACCTAACTTGGTGCAATATCTTTTTGGCTTTTTGTACAGGTCATATGAATTCATAAACTTATTTATTATATCATTGTTACATAATAAAGATTAATATATGTTAGCTGAATTTTTGACCTTTGGATTTTGGAAGTCACTTCATGGTATTTTTTTATTGTATATTATTATATGCAAAATGTAAGCTTTTGGGATTCACAGAAACTGTCCTGGGAGGCAGGCAAACTGTCATAGTTTAGTCTGGCAGAATCCTAGAGGTAACCAGAATAATCTAGAAATAACCTATGCATTTTATTTAAAAAACATTTAGGCAGAAATCTTGGCTTCACTGAAGTTAGTGTTAAGAATCACATTGATTCCAAAGGATTTTGGATGAGACCTGCGCTTTAGGTTTTGCCATCAGTATTAAACTCCAGTGCAATCAAATTGAATATCAATTAAAAATGATTTTCACATGAACTGCTAATGAAACCTCCATCCCTCATGCCCGAAATATACACTGAGTTTGATGGATATTTGTGCCTTGCAACATCATGAAGGATACAATTCTAAATTAAAAAAATTGAGAAAAATTCTGGATGGAAGAATAGCCACCAATCTGGGACCTTCTCTAAAAGCCATCTTAGGCTTGGATTTGCTGTTTTAGGTAATCTGTTTCTAATTTCTTCACTTGTTAGCCAAGTGCAATGTGTCATATCGCACTAACTGCTGTACATGGATATTTCACTGATTTAAAGTCTAATGCATGGCTGGTTGATGCTCCTGATAAAAATGTCTGGGAATCAGTGGCACAGAATTGTGCCCAAATTCCTTATTTTTCTGGACCCAGGATTTTTGGGGGAATTTCAGGAAGATAAGTGGGTACATTTGCACCCCTATGGGATAAGTCAGATGAGGAGGTAAATTGTTAGACACAGTATTCTTTCTGTACAGAACACTGCAGTTTGGGAGGAAGTGGAGAGACACGGCAATAAGGCGAATGGTTTACATTGCTGAAAAATATAAAAAAGTTTTCCATTATGACTAATGAAAATGTGTCACCACTGTACCCCAAAAAAGTGTGTATATATATGTATGTATATCTAAAGTACCCTGGGATTGCAGCACATAATATGCATGGTATTATGAAAAGGTTATTTGTCATAAGAGTTTATTTCAGAGAGGAACAGAAGTATTTTGTATAAAATCGGTAAAATCTGAAAGCTCACCTTACCCATTGATATCTATATAATGTAATGGAAATGTTGTTCCTACAGACAGATGAAAAATGGCATTAAAGGTGTCAGTAAACTTTTCAGAATGATCAAATGTATCTAATTTCTTTAGTTTGTAAACATAGGATCTTTAAAAGCTGCCTTTAGCATTCAGCAATAATACTGAACTATCTTAATATACTGTTGATTTCCCTTTGGCAAAACATTTCTGATTGCTTCAGAGTCATTAACAGTTATTTAAACTTTAACTAGAGAGTCTAGGAAGTTATTCAATTAAGGAGATACGTTCTGATGGAAATGTCCTAAATTTTTCTTCTCAGCCTCTAAAAATCAGAATTACTAACTAATTATTTTGCTAGTTAAAGGAAAAAGAAGTTTCAGAGATGTCACTGTAGAGCAGTTTGTGTTATCGTCACACAAGGCTGAGCACCGACTCCACGCAGAGGTGGCCTCTGGAGATGGGCAACTGCACACCCGCACTCTTAGCTCACGTTTGAACATTTTAATAATAACAAACTATGGTTTTTATAGACTACAATTTGAGCTGCTTTCCAGATCATTTTCATTGTATTGTTCCATGCTTCAGTGATGTCAGTAGGAGGTTTTCCCAGAAGAGGTGTTCCAAGTAGGTAAGCTAGCCTAGATGGAGCTGGGACTGGAAACTCCCATTTTTCTTCTCTCTCTTTC
>NW_010535452.1:7168-18745 GCF_000687285.1 Phaethon lepturus
CTTCCTGTGTTACTGCTACAGTAGTTTTCTTGTTCAGAAGCTGCAGCTCAGGAGACACTTCAAATTTCAAAGGGTATTTAAGATTAGAGGTTTGATTTATTTTAAAGAACTTAAAACTCCATTGAGCTGCGCTGTAAAGGTTAGAGCCGAATTTCTGATCCCGTTGAATTGGATGACACTCGTCTTATTGATTTTGGCGAGGGCAGAATTTCCCACTCTGTGTGTATCCCTGCTACAGAACATGCTGAGGATCTATACCCACATCCTTCAACATATACTCACTTCGCAGTCCACTCTGTAGCTTACAAAGGTTGATTGTGCAAGAAAGCTTTCTGGCCATGTGTGGTAAAGATAAGACAAAAAGTTCCTTTTTGAGCATAACGTATATATTGTTATTATCAATTATCCTTCACAAAGGAGATCAGTATTTTCACTGTTTAATCTGTATTTTATTTACATTTATATTTTATTCATATTTTATTATAAAACTAAGAAAAAAAAAAAGAACCATATCGTCCTCCTCAGATGAGGTAAATGTTTTTGGTAGAGCCAGGAATCCCCTGGTCTCCTAGATTCATCCTGTGTAGAAAGCTGCTTTGTTCTGTTAAATCCTATTTGCAATGAAGAGCTTAGGCTATATGTGCCAAATGACTGCGGAGCCAAAAAAGATACCGTTCAAAAAAGCCTGGGTAACAACGGAAGTGTTTTTGGAAAAGGCACTGAGGTAGCTTTGAAAATTTCACAAACAGTTTTGTCTTTACATAAAAAGGAAACGCTAACTTTGAAGCACAGAGAGGGAAAACATAACCTTTCTTTTTTTTCAAGCAACATTTTGTATTTGTTTTATTTTATGTCATTTTCCAGTAGTATCCAAACATTTTCTGAGTGTTAATTAAATTACTTTTGCCAGGTCATGGCAGAGTAAATATTGCAACCTCAGTGTTACTACTGCGAAAATGGAGGCAGGGTTTGGGAACTGACCCGTGCCATAGCCGGAGTGCCAACGCGTCCACGACGGGTGCTTGGTCCTGTTCCGTTTGCTGGATTGCTCCTTTTTCTGATACAAGGCATTTTTTAAAAACAAAGGATGTTTTTGGCGTGAGTGGGATATTGCAATATTTCCTCTTCCATATTACTTAGATACCTATTTCTAGAAAGATGAACGCAGTGAAACAGGACGGTTTTAAATGCCCTAAGAAACTCACAACTAGCTATCGACGCTGGTTTTGGTGGTTTTGTTGTTTTTTTTTTTTCCCCCAAGCCCCCAAAGGAACACATCTGCAGTAGGTATAGTATTTTTACAAGGAGGTTTTACGATAGAGAAGATAAATGCAAGAAGCAGTATGTCATAATCACAACAAGGAAGCTGAACCATTAACATGAAATATGGGCTGAAGCGGAGCAGCAGATATATGTTTTCCTCCTTTTATAAGGGTTTCTGAGTTGGTAACATGTTTTACCTTAGCAATTCATTACGGTTGCCTTTCATATTGTAAGAGCTCTTTATAATATTCAAACTCTTTGTCTTCTAAAGACAGTGTTAACCAGATGACTCAATGTAAATAAATGAAGATCCCCAGAGACAGAATTTATTGGCTGGCACATGCCACAACAACATATTTTTTGTACTATTGCTGTCCAGACAGAAAAGGCTCCTTTGAGAAAAGACATTGCCTTAGCCACTGAGCTGAAGTTATTTATCTGTTGCTGGTTAGGAATGGAGCGGGGGGTAAAACCTGCCCTACCCTAGAGCACTAGGGGGAATGCATGCAAAGAATAATGATAAAATCAGTCACCGTTATATAAGAGATGATGAGAATAATGGAAATGTGGCTTGAATAGTCTGTTTAGTGAAAGCTGTGATCTAAGGCGTTTGATGGAAGCAATCACTATTTTAATCTTCACAGTTTGGGGGAAGGGAAAAAGCCAGTTGCATCATTTTTAACAGGTTCTTTTTTTCTTTTTCCTTTTTTCCTTCTGCCTTGTGGTTCAGCTTAGCTGCAGAAAAAAATGTGATCAGAAACGATCTAAAGCTAATTTCTTAAGAAAGAGGGGGGAGGTTTTTTGGGTTTTTTTTTGCTAGTCTGATGTGTGTGGGGGGAAAGAGCAGAGCTGATTTCCACGCAACTTGACTTAACCTAAATACATTCTTGACCTATCATCCAGTTCAGTGAATTGCCTAAATATGTTCTGCTTATATGCGTAATACTTTTCTACAGTGCATGATACTGACCCATCCTGTTAAGGCCACCATATTGTAATCTGATGGTTTTTAATCCTGCTGGAGGAAACTAGACGTGAAAGTGTAGTGCAGAGCACTGGAGATCGGCAAATAAAACAGCTTTATCTGTCCTTAACGCGTGTGCCTGGATTTACTCTTACAAAGCACGTCTGTCATCCCTGGGGCATTTTGGTGCAAAGAGTAAATGTGAGTATGAACACTGACACACTCGAAAACAAGCTGGGAGTATGGAGATTTCTGAATTACTGCTGACACAAGGGAAGAGTTGTACTCTCATCTTGTTGTGAGGACATTTAGATGCACTGGATGGTCCTAACGCCGAAAGGAAGCAGATCTCCGTGGCATCTGGGCAGAGTGACCAAAGCTGGGTGGAGAGGACAAGACCTGCCCGCAGATGGAGGGTCTGTATTGACCCAAGCGTTCAGGGCCGCTGTAGAAGTCTTAGAGCAGTGTTATGAGAGTCAGGCATGCTGTTAGCTGTCCTGGAGTTCTACTCAATTGAAAAATCAATGTTTGGGGTTTTATTTTATCTCTTTCTTTGCAAATGAAGGTCTATTTACAGTGAACATATGGGATTCTCAAACAAAGGTAGTCTTTAAAATTAACGATGTCTGAAAAGAAATCTAAGAAAAAGTTCTTCTAAGTATATAGCAAGGCTAAATTTCTCTTAAGTTGAAGGCATGCAATTAAGTAGGAAAGCAAATTAAAATAAAGATACATCTGGGCTCTACTACACAACTAAACATAAAGGAGCGAAATTGCTTCTGGCGTCTATCCCATGTAGCCGCAAAACAGCTCAGAAGCTCAGCACAGCAGCGGAAAGCTCATTATGCTGGCTGTTCCCGCTGTGCTGTAGTAGAAACAGCCACTGGGCAGCCTCACCTGGCGGTGGAGATGTGGCTTCTGCTAACGAGATGTGTTTCCACGAGAGGAAGGTTAGTGCTGGCGTCGGAGCATTTTCCTGGAACAACAGGGCTCGATGTGGCTCCTCCAGAGCCTCTCGAGCACCCTGGCACACCTGAGCAGCCTTTGCAATGCTCCGACCTACCGCAGGTTGCAAAATTTTACTTGAAACAATTCCCTACCAGGAAGCGCCATTTTAATTCAATTACTGTTTGGAAAAAGCAGACGTGTTAGCATAAATTATTTTTTTTTTTTCCCCCAAATAAAATGAGAGAATTGTTTTGGATCAAAAAGCTTCTGTATTTAATTTTAAACTCACTCTTTACTTGAAAGATGACATTGGTTCAAATAGAAAAGGGAAAGAATTAAAACTGAAATAAAGCATTTGAACTTTTGAAATGGATATTTGAAAATAAAACATTTAGTCTGCACTAAAATGACTTTTGTTACCAGAATTCCATTTGGGTAAAAATTATACAATTTTGGAAGTTCATTCATATTTTTTGGATCACTGTATTTCCAAATCTCTCTCCTTTATTTTTTTAACAGAAAGCAGAGGTTTTCCCTTTACTTTCATGCTATTAATTGATTTTCTAAAGCATACAAAACTGTCTGTTGAAAGGCCTGCATGAAGATTTCATAAACTATGGGGTTTTTTTATTTCAGAATGTATCTTTAATGTCATGGGGAACACTGTTTTCATCTTCAGGGATGATCAAACATTGCAGATTTCCTCCGTTGAGAAAACCTGAATCATGCTAAGCACACCTGGTTTCAGGATTTCACTAGAGGCTTATATTAGTATTTGAGTTCAGTGAAATTTTCATGAAGACCTTCGACACTTTAGGGTAGGTAGAAGGGGTCCAGCTTTCACACAAAAGATGCTTTTCTTTGTGCCTACAACCTGACTCCACCTTCACCCTTAGCTACCACTTCCTAATATGATGTTGGTGGCCAGTCTATTTTATTGGTTTATTTAAGCTTTTTCATAGGTTCAAACTCTGGTCATCTTGTCAGATGCTCAGAACTGGCCAAGAAGCGTAATCAGTCCCTGCAAAGCTTAGGTAGAGCGACATTTGTCCTTTCACCCTTTGCACGCCAGGCACCATACTCCCCGCATTCCTCTCCTCTCTGTGGACTTGTGGCCAACCAGAAATATATTGATATTGAAATCAATATAAACATTGAATTATTGATAAACATGTTGGCTTAGTTCAACAGTCATTGGTACAGGTGTTAGCTCAGTTAACCAACCACTACACAATTTGGTCCTGTTGGGCAATTTTTTTTTTTTTTCTTTTTTCTTTTTTTAGTAAGGTAAGAAAGACAACCGGCAGCCTCTATGGGCACAGTAATCAACTGCCTGAGAAGGCATTCAATAGCAAAGGCTTGGCAACAGCAAAAAGTCATACAGAGCAGCTGTAGTCATCAGTGTACAGGTGGAACTACCCAATGCGATGCAGATTTACAGCTAGAAAGGCGTAAGATAACCTGACGTGCATGTAACCTCATGGACACCTCATTTCTCATTTTTTGGGGAGGAATAAGCTCTGGTTCATTTCTAGAAAGCAAAACTGTGATACAAATAATCAAAAGACTTGAAGAATGAATACCTAAAGCACAGGAATATCAAGGCAGTCACTGCTGTATAAGAGAAATGAATTCTGCAGTGGCATCATGTGTTTTAGTTTTTGTGGACTGTTTAAATGGATTCCTACAAAAATAATAAAGGCTTCTGGAGAAGATAACTCCAAGACCATCTATCTTAGTTGTCTTGAAGTCAAGACAGGTTAAGTAAGATAGTCTAGGTTTAGTCTGTTGCAAACAGTGATTCACTGGGCATGATTCAGCTGTCATGTACTTTTTGTACAGGAATTACTTAACTGAAGGAGTATGGAAGATACTTTTCTTCAGGTCTCCAAGAGACAGCTGAGGGCATAATAACTTTGATCAAATAACAATGTTAGAAACAGAAAATATGTTGAGTTTAAAATTCTGACTTGCAGGCTGCAATCCAAATTCCCAATTTATGTAAGTTGTATTGAATATTATGCACAAACATCTGGTGGAAAAGGCTGCGAGGCTTTTTGTGCTTGTCATTGTCAGTCCTGGCTAAGACATAGAGTTGGCTTAAATGGGGTTTCCAGCAATGATGGCATGCAAGATAAGATAACAATTGTGAGCATTTCTAAACTCTGATGATTTGTCAGAAACTCACCCTGGGATGAGAGGTTTTACTGAGCACATAGTCTAAGGGCTTCAAGATGAAAGACTGCTCAGTAGAGCTGGGCAAAATGTAGCAAGTACATTTTATGGAAAAAAATTGATGGCTTGCAATGTTGTTTTCCTTTGCATGTAGGAAAGAAGCCCCAATGTGCAACAGCACCTGCAAAATTTGCAAAAATAACATTCAAAAAGCCTTTTAAAAAACACCTCTGCCTCTTGGAACATCATGATATTGCCTAAAGTTAGGGCCACCCAACTGATACACGGAAAAGTCAGGTGAAAGTTTTGGCTTTTCCCTGAGTTTGTGTCTTCCAGACCTCAAATGTATCCCTAAAGCCACTAGGTTTTGTGGTGGTAGGTAACAAGGGGAAAATATTCAGAGAAGTAACGTCCATCGAGATCAGCAGGGCATTCACCCCAGCGTGATATGAAATAAAGTTAACGGCCTTTCCTGGTGCTCCTCTCGCCTACTAGAGCATACGCCTAAGCTGGAGGTTTCTGCTGAAGGCAAGAACGCTGACTGCCTTCCCCTGTTATGGATGATTGTCAACAGAAACTTCCTCATCTCATACACTGTTAGTGACAATGGGAACATATTGTTTAAATAGTAAATAAATCAGTAACCGTTTAAGCACTGTAGAGTCGTGCAACTTCAGGGACAAGCTAGGTTGCCTATAAGCTTAGTCATTTTCTCTATAGTAAATCTGAGTTTAAGGTGTTCAAAAGGCATTGTTAGATTTTTTCTGTTTTCTTCTGGAAAAGCTCAGCTAAGGAATTTGGTTTTCATGATGCCCCTTAGGGTTCCCACAAAGTAATAAGTCAGCATCATTTTCTAGCTGCAGTTGATAACATTTATTGCTAATTCTTTAAACCCTTCTTTAAAAGAAAACAAGTCTGCAACCTGCATTGCACCCACAGGAATAATCTGTCTTTTCCTCAGTTTGGTAATTCAATTGTGACTTGTAAACTTGTGCAGTTGTAGCAAAAAAAGTATACAGTCAACTCTAATCTATCTTGAGGAAAGTAAAAAGTGCTTACCACTACTGGTGTAGTAAATCCTGGCTGCTTTATTAAATACATGTAGAATTTCACTCAGAAGCCTTAAGGAAGAAGAGTTTTAGAATATCTGAACAATTTAGCACATTTTGAAGCTGAATAAAGATTGATTCAATTTTGGAGTGAGATTTAAACTGATGGCATACCAAATCCAACTTAAATTAACTTGAAAAGTATAGGCATTATTTATGTCTTCTGAATTGTGAAAGGCAAACTGGTCTACTGGAGAAATTCTTGAGTATCATAATCATTCTTGTACTGGAAAAATTAAGACTCTAAAAAGACCTCATAGCTATTTATAATTGCAAGTCAGTTCTCAAATAGTCTTTACATAATTGTTACACACATAAGCAGGACAAGATCCAGCAGAAAGTTAAGCATGCGTATACTGCTAAAAGCTGAAGCAATTTCACAGATTTTGATTATACCTGCTTGCATGTCTAAAGTTATGTGTCTGCTGAATTCTTTGTTGCACCAACAGAAGAGACTTTACAAGGGTAGGTAATGCTTTAAAAAAAGTAATTTGACATTGCAATCAACCAACCAAATTTCTCTTGCTGTGCTAAACTAAGGACGTTGCACAAAGATGAGGTCTCCTCCCCTCTTTCAGGAGACTCTGACCGAGCTGTAATAGTGTGGGTGGATTTAGGTATCAGACCCTGCCTCCAGAGAAGGACAAAGTCAAGGTGACTCACATTAGTATTCATAAAAAATCCACTGTCTTCTAACAAAGGAAGGGATATGACGAGATAATAAATATTAAAAACACCCCCCTTTAGCCCAGGTGGGGTTATGGGAACATATGTTGCTTTAGCTGCTACGCTACAGCCACCCACCTCCCAGTCCCACCTGGGCTGTCGGCTGGGAAGAGAAGCAATGCCCAGGATGGGACTCGTGGCAGTTCCCTGCCCTTTTGTTGGGCTAAAGATAACGTCAGCTCTCCCAAAGTTGTTCTCACAGGGTAGCATTTCTTCCTCTTGAGCACCAAAGGTCCTGATCTCCAGAAGCCACTATCCTCCAGTCAGCATTGGTGAGCCCTCCCTCATTTAGGAGAGCTCCTCATTGCCCATCCAGTGGGAAGATGGGCCCCACACAATTTCTCTTTGCTTTATCTTTAGGCCATTTAACTCTCTTTCAGTTTTCAAGAAGATTACAATGAGAATTTTTTCCAGATCACTTGGTCTCTTAGATGTACCAGACTTTTCCCGGGATTCTCCAAAATCACTTTGGGTGCTCTTGAAAAGACCTGTTTCTAGGTGGTCTAAGAACTGGGTTTGGTACCGGTGCATGTTCCTGCAGCAACAGGGTCCTCCCATTGGCCTGGGTAGGCAGAGAGCTGATGGGCTAACGGCTGCCACCCTGCTCTTCTCTGTGCAGTCCGTGACAAGAAAGTTTGCTCTGGCAAAGCATTGTGAAATGGGCCCCTACAAATGTAGAAAAGCCAAACTATTTTCTTCAAAGAAAGAAAGAAAGAAAGGGTGAAAGCAAAGATTCAGAAAGATTTCCTACAAGCAGAATTTACTATTATTTCTTCCTTCATATTATTGCAAAAGGATGGGGAAGTTTTACAAAAGAGTTTTCCTATTCTTTGAATGAGTCATGGTAATAATATGATGTTTTATACAGTTTTCTCCATCTGCAGAACCTCTTTTATATCAAAATAGTCTAATGCTGCAGAGCCGTCCTTGTCGCAGATGTAGAGAAAGAGAAACTGAGTCATAGACAATTTATTTGCTTGGTTTGTCCCCAGTCACCAGGGAACAATTGTCAGAAAGGGACACAACTCAGGTTCCCAAAATCTTCCCTCCCAGCTCTAACCAATCCCTTTGTCTCTAGTAATTAGAACCATTTTAAGCAGTGATCTTCAACTGTGATTTCACATTGCTTGGTGTAAAGAAGGGAAATCTCAACTCTTACATCAAGAGTCACACAGTTCTACTGGTGCAAAAATGCAGTGAAGAGCTGAGTAGGGTCATGGCTTGGGGAAAAAAAAGGTATTTATATCACGTTGAGGTATGCTAGACAACATCCGGAGAAACAGGAGCACAAAGTCTGTCTGGTCAGTTGAATCTGACCTCCTGCAAATTCACCAAGATGGGTTTTTAATATCTTTTGTGGATGGAGCATGATCCAGGTGACGAAGCAGAGTATTGTCATCTACATACTGGCATTGACTGGACTATGCAAGAGTGGGAGTCTACAGTTCAATCCCTCCTGTACAGTCTAGTCCTGTATTTTATATAGAGACACACTAGCTTTGATATATCTGAGTCATTATATAGGTTTTGGAAATCTATACTTGTTTATCATCTCTAAGCATTTCACACATTTTTATTCCCCCAAATAACCGAGGTTATTGCCAGTGCAAAAGTACCAGCATGGAGTGGGTTACAAAATATATTATCCTTTAATGCATTAAAGATGCTTTCTCAAAATTCATACAGGCATTGGCAATACACAGACTCCCTCTGGCATTCCATCTGATGTTGTCTACACAGATTGAGGCGAGTGGTTGGAATTTGTCTTTGAAATGGTTAGGAAGTGGCTTATTTATGTATTTATGCATCATGGTTTCTAGATGCTTATTCTTTAGCAACAGATAAGGAGTCCCAGTTTAGACTTACAAATGTTAGTCTGGGTGAAGTTGTAATACTGCACAATACGACTATACTGCTAGGAACTGTTTTGTAAGCAAGATTAATTTATGTGGCAATGACCTGCCAGGTCACTGGCCTTGAGCACAGCACTGTGGTTAAAAATGTAGTTAAAATGGTACTTTAGAGACAATCGTGAATGGCTTTCAGTATTGGTCATATGACTGCATTTAATTTGCCTGCAACATGAGTTTTTGATGATAGGAGGCTGGATATCCTTGTTAGTTACATAAGTAAAAACCAGAACTAAGGACCTGAAATGAAACAGGATTAAATCATCTCAATTAATTTATGGCCAGACTCCAAATTCAATTCTCCATATCTGTAGGAGTTGTAGTAAAACAATGCCTGTCCATTAAACATTGAGTAATGTGTTCAAAGGCAATGCAAAATGTCATACACTAACAATATATTTTTTTTCTTTTTGAAGTTGGAGAATTTTGGAATTGGTCACAGAGAAAGTGAGAACCAGACAGCACAGGGACATTTCTTTGCTCCCAGCTTTCTTCCCAGCCACTATTGTACAGAAGTATTACAGAATTCAACAGCGCAGTTTAGCAAAGTTTTCCTTAGCTCTGTGCTCATTACTATGTTTCTGTAGGCTACAGAAATGCCTGTAAGTCACATGAACAAATTGATGCACTAAGTGAGGGTCAGAGCTCAAAGTGCTTAAAACCTGGTTCTGCTTCAGTCCAAATCAGCTCACAGGTGATGGCTACAAAAGCCATCGGTGTGAGGGGAGCTGGAGAAGCGATAGTTCAAGCTGAGACCAGAGGAATATACTCAGACTCACCTTGGTTACTCAATTTGCAAGCCTTGGGGGATTTTTGCCTATAAAAGGAGTACAACGGACTGCTGAATCTGGGACTGGAAATAAAACAAACTGAAGTTAGACAATTGTGTTAGACAATTTCACTAAAGTACATGCATGAGGTGACAACTTCTGCTACTGTCTTTTGGGGTTGTGGTGTGGTTTGTTTTTTTTTTAATATGGCCTCAAGCACACAAAAATAGGAAAATCTATGCTTTATTGCAGTGGTCTTGCCAGAACTGATCTACTCAACAGACAGATCTCTGATCAACAGATCCTTCTAACACAATGTTCTTACCTGATATAGGAAACTCCCTCCAGAAAGTGGTACGTATTATAGAGTGATGTGTGAAGAGAGTTCTAAGTTGCAGTCTTGAATTTCAGTTTTCGATGGATTAGGGAACTGAATTCAACACACAAAATCCAAATTTACCCCTTCAATTTTAGTAAAAGTCATATCCAAACCCAAAATGGAGTTCTACAGAAATTGTAGGAAAAAATCATATATGTTTCATACTGGGACTTCAGCTTGATTCATTCTTTTCCCAGTTTCTGCATATCGCAAAGCTCTCAGAGTGGACTGGATGATTTACCTTGAAATATGTGGGATTTGTCAGCAACTATGTGCATTTATTTGAGACACTAGTATGGATGTCCATTTACACTGCCTTATGTATCCCTTGTGTTTGTTGTGAAGCAGCATCTTAAAGTCTGAGTGTGAACGCTTTGTTTAGGAGTAAAATAACCTTAGATGAATGTAGAGGAATTTCAGAGGAGTGTCTGCGAGGTTTATGCTGTCCCATACTTAAGGCACTTTTCACCTGAGCAAATGCATTAAACATTTTTAGTGCACTCCTAATTTATATACTTTCTATCTTCGGTTGAGTCTCTTAGACTGTTTCTTTGGGAAAACAAAAAAAGCCATGAGCAAGGAGCAGCAATGCAACCGGACAGCTTAGCGTACTTTGCATCGACCAGCTGTGCAGAATGGTGCGGGGTGGTCAAGTGTGCAAAGCTGCAGGCTGAGCAAGTCCTACTCTAGGGAGCAGCAGCCGG
This sequence comes from Phaethon lepturus, assembly GCF_000687285.1. Classification (NCBI taxonomy): domain Eukaryota; kingdom Metazoa; phylum Chordata; class Aves; order Phaethontiformes; family Phaethontidae; genus Phaethon; species Phaethon lepturus. The sequence continues at coordinate 18,117 of NW_010535452.1, forward strand.
GGGCAGAGCACAAACAACCCGGTAGCTAGTGTGGCCAGTGAATGCTGTGACTGAATCGGGTGTTTGGCTCCTTCCCAGATCAACAGCCAGCTTGTTCATGATAGCTGTTGAACACTTTTAAATGCAAGCTGTATTTGTAACTGCAGAGGCTGATTCACAAGAGTCTAAGTTGCTGATCTGTGAACTGGGCCAGCTCTGCTTATTTCCACTTTCCATTTGACATGGCTAAAATCGTCTTAACTGCTTTCATGAGATGATTGGCTAAAGCCTTTCATTTCCTGGGTCTGCAATTTCTCAGGAAGAGTGTGAGATACTTTCTGTTGAATTTGGATCTGAAACCTATATAGATTCAGCCTATTTCTAACCTGGAACTGAACTGTATTTACTTTCTCCAAATCTAGATTTGATGACGTTTCAGCATCACGGGTAGGATCTTTTCTTAATGAGAAGGACTGCAGAGCCTACACAACAGAAGTCAAATTAACAGACTTAAACACAAGGACACAGAGAACTGTCTTCTACTAAGGTGCTTCTGTTTAGTGCGATTGGCGTGGTGATAAACAAAGTTGTTTGCCTTGTCCTTTTTGGATACTTCAGGCATTCAGTATGTGGCCACACCTTAGGCATGC